>NC_083463.1:18190639-18360639 GCF_030014155.1 Tachysurus vachellii | reverse complement strand
GGCGGGAAACTATGAATAAAAACTAATAGCCAAGACACGTAATTTTGTCCCGGGTGCCCGAGTTAGTGATTTGTGCACCCTGTGTAGTATCAAAAAAGAAGAAGGGAAATCAGTTTTTATTGCTATAGTGATTTGGTTCACGTACAGCAAAGATAAATTACACACTGCTTCTTTAATTATTGTTGATTCTGAGCTGTATACGATCCTTATGTCCTTATGCTCCCTCCTTCTCATCTCTCACTCTTTTCTTGTCACCCTTTTCTTATCGCATGTAGAGAAATTAGCGGAGTTTAAGAGCTTTCTACTGGAGGACCCCGAGACTGTTGCACGGATCGGTGAGCTGCGCAGTCAGGTCGAGGCGTTCGCCCGGCCGTTCCCCATGCCAGGCTTCTCCGACCACTAGCCCAAAGCCGAGACTCAGAACCGGGTGAAGCTCCACATCCATCTAGGAGCCTTTCAGCTAATTGCAGCAGAGTAAACAGTGAGAAATGGGATAGAACTTTTATCCTATTTAATAAGAGCCTTTGTTGATCAGGCTTCTTGTTGGAACGCATAATGTGAAATGTTGCTGCTCGAGTAGCTTCGTCACTGCACAGAATTCTGAATCTAAGAACAAAATGTTTTTTTTTCCCCCTGAAATGTAAAAGTCTTAATGAGCTCAGTAGTGCAAATAGACCGTCCACAAACAGTATTTTTTTAACGTTGCAGCTTTGTTGTGATGTATAACAATAACTGATGTGTGATTAGTTTTGGATGCCCACACATTTTGATTTTCATTTTTAAGTGATGAATCAAGGGCCTGAAAATATTGAGGCTTAAATCCAAATCCAAACTGAACAGGTGTGCTATCAGACTGTTCAAATATGTTCAGTAACAGTGTGGCTTGTAGAACACAATCAGCTCTAATTCTATATCAGTGACAGTTTTACTCCTGGATGAAACTAATTCGTAACTTGCGTTAATATTTATATGAATTAACAATACTTATGAGAGCTCGCTTGATAATATTTGATGGATCGTTGTGTTGCAATGACGCTCAATGTTTACAAATAATTCTTAATTGTTAACTGCAGAAGAGATTTCAACCACACATCAGGCTATACGTCAGCATGGACCATTCTCTGTCGCAAGTTAACTACTGCTGCTGTGAAAACAAAACTAAACAAAAATTCCACTCAGTGGTTAAACGCAATAAAGAGTCTTATAGAGTATATTACAGAACGTCTGGAGGCTTAGCTCGTAGAGGCTGGGGTCAAGTAGTGCCAAGTTCTTTAACATTGCAGTGTTACCAAATATGTATTAATTGTAACCTTTCCTTGTTAACTTAAAGTGGTTATAACTGGACGACCTTTTTAAACATCTGACCAACTGTATCCTGTCCTTGTCGCAACTTTGCCCTGTTTACATGACTCATTCTCCAGCATTCTGTTCATCAAACCTTTTTATCTGTAAAGTTTTTCAAGTAGACATTTACAAAGTGATTTTTTACAACTAATCCCAATAAATTTGAGCATTGACTAAACTACCCCTGTTTTAATTCCTGCAAAAGTGATTTGTAAAACTTTCTTAATTGTAAGTCGAACAGAAAACTCTCTGCGTCCTGATTGGTTGGATGTTGCTGCGTCATTCAGGGTTTTTATTTCTTCTTGGTTACAGCCCAAGACTCAAGATAAACAAGAGTTTTTCTCCTGAGCAGATATTATATAGACAGCTGACAGAATGTAAAGATAACAGCAAACATAAAAAAAAAAAGTTTTGTGTGTGTGACTAATAAAGCTTGCAAGAGATGATGGCAGAAAAATGTGTCCTGTTCCACAGCTTTGCTTTAATGACAGACCAGCAGAGGAAATTGTTCCACTCACAAACACCAGGTGTGAGCAAAACACACACACACACACACACACACACACACGCACGCACACACACACCAGCCTATCTGCTCTATGTCAGAGTAGTAGCTTTCCTGTCAGCCTTGCTCTTTTGCTCACCCTAACCCTGTCACTGTTAGCAGTACAGCACCACAGCTGCTTCTCCCTTTCTTTATTTCTCTCTCTCTCTCTCTCTCTCTCTCTCTCTCTCTCTCTCTCTCTCTCTCTCTCTCTCTCTCTCTCTGCTGAGACAGGCAAGCACTAATTTGACAATGAATCACCACTGTTGAGGGACAGATAAGCGACAGTGCCTGCAATTAATTGGACTCGTTTATGTAGAGTGGCACGCGTCGTCAGAACTCTTGTCATAATTAAAAACGCACTGCAACATGACGCGTCATTATGGGCAGACGCCTGCTTGGGCTTTAAGTGCCATTTTAGAGTTAAGCACCACACTGTCCTGATGCACTGTAATTATCTCATAATAAAGTGTAAGTGTCTTATAGATGTGGGGGTGGGGGGGTTTGGATCACAAGGGAGTAGAGAAAGTGTTCTACTTGTCAATTAACAGCTTGACAGCCCCCTGGGGAGGTGGTACACCCTTCATAAATTCATGTTTTCATCTCTCTCTCTCTTTCTCTCTCTCTCTCTCTCTCTCTCTCTCTCTCTCTCTCTCGTTCTATTAAAGTGTGATGAAACCTCTGCACCTTTAACAGCACAGAGTACTCCAGAGTCCCAGGTAACAACTTATAAGATAGTCCAAGTGTCCAAACTTGGACACTTGTCTTTAAGAGACCGTCTTAAAGCAGCTTAGAGAAAGAAGTTGTGCTTTTTTTTCTTCATGATGCAACCAATCCTAACCAAGCACATGTACATGCACTCGAGCAAGTACAGTTTCTTTTGTCTCTAGTGGTATGACAGCATGAATGACTTCATGAATGAATCCTTTCTCAAATGTCCAGCAAATGGGCCCATTTTTTTTCTTACAATACGTATTTGCACTCACCGATCATTAAAACCATTCCTAAAGAATCTTTGCAAGGTGGCAGAGTGAATTATCCTGCTAAAAGCGGTAACTGCCATTAGGGAATACTGTTGACATGAAGGTGTGTACTTGTTCTGGAACACTGTTTACTGTTCTACATGAATGCCAGAACCAATCGGTTGCCTGCAGAACATTGCCCCGAGCATCACATTGCCTCTGCGTCATATAGTGCATCCTGGTGCCATCTTTGCCCCAGATAAGTGATGCACACACCTTCTTTTCTTGCTCCATAGATTAATTCTCATGCTCAAGTGCCCATTTAGCAACTTTCTTTAGCAGACAGCATAAGAATGGGCGCTCTGACTGGTCTGCAACTACAAATGAGTGAAAATACCTGTAGCATAGTTAGCAGTGGCTTTCTAGTGGCAGACATTTGTATGTCAGGTATATCTTTTTAACAACAAAGCACTGTAAATTAGTGGGAATCCCATTAAAGAATAGCAGACTCTGCAGTTAACAGTGGCAGAGTCACTGACTACACTGTGCTTGTTTTCAGTGAGAAATCCCAGACAGAGACTCAGCAATGTATTTTATTTGTATTTGAAAAATACAGTATTAGAGCCAATAAATGTTTTGACATGGCCATAGTTCAGTGACTCCTGTTTTCCTAAATGTAAATCAGCACAGCTCCTGTAGCAAATCCTCTGTTGCGACTCCTCTCCATTCACATTTCTAACTATTATTCAGCTGAAGTCAACTTCAGACAAGTTACAATTCAGAGACATTGGGTCAGAAAGGGGATGTTTCATAGTTTCATACGTGACGTGACAACTTGGCTTGTTTACAAAAAAGGTGGACGACAAAAACAGAATGCTTATATGACAGGACTGTGGTGTAAGCCTTTATATTCTGTTTCAAATTTAAAATAGATGTTCCTATGTATGAAGAGTCTGTGGCTCTTGTCAGATTTGGTAACCTAAAATCCCACAATGAAACAAAGCTATCACTTAGTATGGTCCTATTAGTTTACCAATCATTTGAACAATAAATTAAATTAACTATTATGAAATAACTGTTCACACTGTTAGTCAATTGGAGTGCTTTCACATTTACCCTGTTTTGTGCCTTGTGTTTACAATGTAAGTGGATTTAAATGGGGACCAGTTTTTTTTTTTTGTTCCTCTGCCTCACTGATGTGGCCTCAGATCCTGTCTTGTTTACACCAGATTCCCTTAAGATGTCAGATCCCAGCTCTTCATTATATTTATTTTATTATCATTGTTATATTTTGTCCCAGGTGCACATGTACCTTTGGGGTAGCATCTTTTCTTTTACGTAACACTGAAGTGCTGTTCTGTTGTAATGTCTGCGCTTAATTTTTTTTTTTTGCAAAAACAAAAGAAAAAACTTTGTTCTTATGTTTTGAGGATTGTTATATAGACATATGTATCAGTAAGTGCAGTGATCTCGTCCTGAGAATACACAACCCCTCAACCAGACATTCTCCTTCTGCACAGATCTCAGCCTGTCTGGCAGATATATCATCCTAGATGATGTCTCATCCCAGGTGATTCATCCCCAGGTCAGGATCATGCAATATTTAATTCAGTTCAATTCAAGTTTATTTGTATAGCGCTTTTTACAATGGACATTGTCTCAAAGCAGCTTTACAGAACATAAACATAGAACAGAAGATAAACATAAGGAGTAGTATAAAGAATTAATATAATAAAAATTCAAGATATATATAGTTCACGGTGTGTATGTATGTATGTATGTATGTATATGTATTTATCCACAATGAGCAAGTCTGAGGTGACTCAGGCAGCAGTGGCAAGGAAAAAAACTCCATTAGATTTGTAGAGGAAGAAACCTTGAGAGGAACCAGACTCAAAGGGGAACCCATCCTCATATGGGTGACACTAGATGGTGTGATTACAAATATAGATATTCAGATCTCCTCTTAGTATCACAGAGTCCAACTGGAGCTGGTAGATCTGTAGATGTCTCAGGATTCTCACAGAGTCGGCCTCATCTCAGTGGAGGTCCAAAAACTTCATCGCACGGAAGACGATCGGAGCTGGTACAATTTCTGGGTGTCTCGGCATGGGTAGAAAAAGAGAAGAGCAGTGTAGAGGGATTAACATATCTTCTGTTCATAAAAATGTGCAAGTCTAGTGTAATAGTGCACAGTATAATGGGATGTGTTATGTGTACGCCTGACTAAAGAGATGAGTTTTTAATCAACATTTAAACTGGGAAAGTGTGTCTGAGCCCCGAACACTATCAGGAAGACTATTCCAAAGTTTGGGAGCTAAATAAGAAAACGCTCTACCGCCTTTAGTGGACTTAGATATTCTGGGAACTACCAGAAGTCCAGAATTTTGTGATCTCAGAGAGCGTGAAGGATTGTAACGTGTTAGAAGACTGGCTAGATACATGGGAGCTAAACCGTTAAGAGCCTTGTACGTAAGTAGCAGCAGCAATATCCATACACAATGATCTGATCTCCCCTTCAGCCATGGGTAGCCATGGTACCTTGGGGTAACCATTGACAGTCAACTGTCCTTTTTCTCACATGTTGCTAATAATGTTCATTTTGGTTTCTTCTCTATAAAATCAAAAGCATTCGGTCATTTTTATACAGGCTGCTCAGATAATTTGGGAGACTGCTCAGTCTCTTGTCATTTTGAGACTGGAATGCTGGCAGGTGTACCTATGAACGCAGTCCGTCCTCTGCATATGATCCAAAATGCAGTGCAGTGACTTATTTTCAACCTCCCTAAGTTCCCACATACCGCCCCACTGCTGCGCTCACCTCACTGGCTTCTGGTAGCTGCATGCATCATATTTAGCACAATGATGCTTGCCTACAAAGCTAAATGGACCAGCACCCTCTTAGCTCAAAGCTCCTGTCACATCTTGCACTGCACCATGCTTCCTCGGCTCTACCAGTACAGCTTGACTGGTCCCACCATCCCTCAGGATAAGAGGTAGATATACAGCAAGACTTTTCTATTCTGGTACTGAGGTGGTGGAAAGAACTTAGGCAAGCCTGGAGGTGTTCCTGATATAACGAAAAACCAAGTGGACCAGTGTGTCTTTGTGTTCACATTGCACAGACCAATCGAATCAGGATCTGGACAAGGACCTACAAATGAACCGTACTTAGTCCAGCTTTTGAGGCAGTAAACCTTGTTTGTGGGTCCTCTTAGGGGAAATGAGACCATTTTCACATACACACATTATATTGGTCCGAGCCCACTTTGAGTGCTCAGTTTAATTATGTATAACTCATGTATAGTTACTTATAGTTTTATATATATACAGTATACAGTATGTAGAATGAGTAGCAGTGCTAGTAGCAGCAATCATAGTAGAGTATAGGGTTTGTGCAGCTGTTGAAAGAACATCCAATGTGATTTGAACAGGACAAACTGGAAAGCTCCATACAATTCTGTAGTCTCATGTAGATTGAATATTTGTTATTTGACAGCAGTTTTTATTGCAAATACTGTCATGTACTTATGTGACATTGTGGGAATATTTCAGCATGCATGTACATATGCACAAGAAGTGTTAAACACTGCCCCTGGTGGTTAGGAGATGTGAAAACAAACTCCTCTTCTTGCACACTCTCACTCTTTCTTTCACACGTTCACCTCAGAAGCCACACTAACACTTTTTCACATACTTGGATCTCAGCTGAGAGATGAGTGAAACTGCATGACACACACTTTAATGCAATGCTTACATTCACACTAGGCTCCAGGCTGCACCTCACAGCTTGTGGTGTCTGTTCTCACTTTCTGTCCTCCAGAGCACATTGGAGCTTAAAAGAGGAAGCAGACAGAGATAGGAGAGGTAGAGGCTGTAATTTTAGCGCCACATGCCAGCCTTTAAATCTTTTGCTTGCCAGTTTAGGTTTTAATCATTTCCATGTTTGTGACCTTTTTCATCTTTATTTATAAATACCACATCTTCTGATCTCAAACTAATTAGCATAAACATTCTCAAGGTTTGTGTCAAAGTGCATGAATTGCCTGAATTAGTCATTTTAAAAGTTTTTTGTCTTTAAGATGTGCTTAAATAAAATAAGTTTGATTGGTTTAATCGGTTAACTACCCTGATCGGTACAAACACACACATGCCCAACATTATAAGAGAATGATTACGTGATTAAATGCAAGTTAAATTAAAAGTTTAATCCAGATTTACGGGGAAACTTGGTGGCATGTCATTACAAGACAAGTAATGTTTGGACTTTTAATGAAACGGCGACAAATGTTTGTGCTTTTTCTGAATTTAGAAATTAACATCAAGGACGAGGTCTGGCACTAGCACCAGGCTCTCAATACTCAAACTCACTGCAGACCTCTGAGGAACAAAAGGGAATCATACACACACCTATTATCACATAAATAGAAAAGAGGTAAAGCATGTAATTAATGTCAAGTTCAATCACCTCCACATGATCTGACCTGGAGCATTAAATCCACTGCTATAGTAAACAAGGCACAACAGCACCTTTTTTCCTAAGGAGTGGGAAGAAGATGAAGGCTCACCTATCTCTACTTATACTGATAATTTTTTCTTTTTTACCATGTTGGCTTGGTGTTTAGCACGTCAGCAATGTGTGTGAGCCTGCATGCTCCTGCTGGTCCTGCAGATAAACATATCACTGTATGTGTTCACTGCACATTGATGACAAAGTTGAAGCTGAATTGAAATCTAATTACATTCTTGTTTGACATTACTACAACACATATAACAGTCAGCATTAGCTGAGTACTAGCTGAGCATTAGCAGGTGTGTAAATTCTTCTGACTGCTAGATTAATTGGTAATAGTACATATGCGTTCCAATCCTGTTACAAATGCTTTATAGATTTAAAATAATAATATAACCAATCATTCTTCATGGTGTCTTGTTTGTCAGAAAGTGTGCAAAAATGTTTTTGCCTAGAATCCGAAGCTGATAAAAACAACCTCACCTAATCTTGATGTATTTTAGATGCCACAAAGCAAGTATGTCAACATAAACCAAACAAATAGCCGCCATTTCCCATGCATAGCCATGAATGGGATTGTATTGAAAATAATTATGCAAAGGTGTGTGTGTGTGGAGTTTGTACACTGAGTTATATAAGCATGCATGTGTACAAAGTTCAGAGTTCTGCTAGAGTAGTTGTACGTGTGTTGGGATTGCATGTACACAGTGGTGCTGTGTGTGTTGATTGCCTGAGGCCTGCAGGCGAATAGCAATACAAAGAATAACAAATGGAGGCAATGCAATCATAATGGGCCACCAAGCCTTCCATTTTGGCGTGTGTGTGTGTTTGTGTGTACACGATTATGCATGGCGCATTGCCTGAACCAGCCTGATTACCTGTCAGCATGTGCTTGGACCCTGACAGAAGCTCTGCAATTTTCTCTCACACACATAGACCTGGATGGAGCTTTCTGGAAATGTATGTGTTAGTATGTGGCCTCTTACCAGACTAACTAGTGTGTGGATTCACTAAAGGAATACAGACAGGGAATTGTGTTGGAATATAACCTTTAGTGAGGAGCTGAAGAGTTCATCATGGGTATAGATCTGCCTCTCTCTCTCTCTCTCTCTCTCTCTCTCTCTCTCTCTCTCTCTCTCTCTCTCTCTCTCTCTCTCTCTCTCTCTCTCTCTCTCTCTCTCTCTCTCTCTGTGTGTGTGTGTGTGTGTGTGTGTGTGTGTGTGTGTGTGTGAGCGAGCAAATACTTCTCTATGGGTGCTCATCTGTGCAAAGGACAGACAGAGATTGCTGCTAGATAACATGTATTATTCTCACTACACTGACTCTGGCTAGCAATTCTCTCATAATATGTCCTACAAATAAGCCAGTCACAAACTTAGCAATGTCTCTAAAGCTTAATCTACTGCTTCAGATATCATATATTGCTACTTTATGGCAAATATGTTGAAAGTTATGTCCATGATAAGAACTATAGTGCAGTCTATAAGTAAGTGGACAGTGCTTCAATTGTTGATTGTTTTGACTCTGGACTCAGATCTAAATATTTATGCCTATAATACATATAGTAATATGTTTATGTGCATAATTTAACCAATTTTTGGAGACTATAAATAATTGCTGCTCACTGATGATTTGTAGTGTCATTACCTTAGGCTAGTAATGGAGCTTAGATTATAGATGGGGGAAAACTGATAAATTTGTTAACACTATCTCATAAGCTAAACTGCTGTGGCATTGCAATTATATTCTCACAACAAGAGAAACAAAACCTCAGTGGCAGTAAAGCAGGGTATTGTGTGTTAAAAACATGTGTTTGTGTGGATAATTGTTAACTATATATTTAAGAATCATTAATGTTTATTGCAAAATTATAAACAGTTTTCTGAATTTTATATACATAAAATCTTGTTCAATGTGCCTTATTTCAAATTTAAATTACATTTGCCTGATTCAAAACACACACACATACCTACACAGGCCAGTCAGGCTCCAATATGCAAAAATCAGATCCATTGTTATGACATTGATTTCATCTACAAAAACCATAACCAAAAAAGACTGGGTAAAAATCGGTTGTGTCTGTTTCACTGAAGACAGCTTTAAATGAATCTTCAACTTCCAAAAAGTGATGGATGTGCTGAGTCAGCTATTCATATATCTTAGCAACCGGAGGCATGGAATCAAGGCTGCAGGGGTGTTAATAGAGAGCAATCATAAGAGTGGCGGTATCAGCCATTCTTTTGAGAATTTCCTGTCCCCTGAAGACTTAAGATCTACTTGACTCATTGCCCTGAAAAGTGGGAGCAGATAAAGTTTGTGCTACTCACCTCTGAGTGCCAAACAAATAGTGTCCGCGCATGCGGCAGTGCTTTACATGTACTGTACAAATCTTACTTTGTGTTTATGCATTGATATTGTTTTATAATACAGAAAATACCATACCATACTGGTATGTCAAAATGATGCTGTCCACCACCTAGTGGACTAGCTTATAGCCAAGGCATGTATCCTTTCACTATTTTTGAAGAGGTAATTGCTATCAAGTCTTTTGGGAAACATTTCAGTTTGGCATACTAATGTAATTAATGTACTTATGCTGAGGTCTTAAAAGACTCCATTACCAGCATGGGATACCACAACCCTAACCCTAACCCTTACCATAACCTATGCTCTTGATGAAGCTTAGCAAACAAAGGCACTTCTGTTGATAACACTTGTGTTGATAATATCATACCCACCATACAAGTAAAGAAGTTCCTGAATCAGCAGCCCTGGATAAACAGTCAAGTACGCCACACACTGCGTGCTCGATCATTTCCATTTTCTTCTGGCAATGAGACAGAGTACAAAGGTGCTAAGTACGGACTGAGAAAAACCATTACAGCGAACAAGAGAGAGTGTAGAGAGCAGCTGGATAGTTTCTACACTAATGCTGATGCCGAGCGGATGTGGCAAGGTATGCAGAACATCACAGACTACAGACCCACCAGGAGCTCTATCAGTCCCTCAGTCAGCATGCCTGCATTGAGACCTCCAGTGTCAACAAAGGCACACACACTGGAACCACCCAACACCCCTTCTCCCCTCCTACTGTATTATCAACTGTGGTACACAAAGCACTGAGGAAGATCAACCCCCATAAGGCAGCAGGGCCAGATAATATCCCTGGGTGGGCCCTCAGAGCTTGTGCTATGGAGCTGGCTGATGTACTCTCCTCCATCTTCAACCTCTCCCTCAGTCAGAGCACCATACCCACCTGCTTCAAGATCTCAACCATTGTCCCCCTTCCCAAGAAGAGCCCCCCGACCTGCCTGAACGATTACAGACCATTAGCACTCACTCGAATCATCATGAAGTGTTTTGAGTGGTGTTGCATCAGAGTGGTGCTGGCCCATATTCAGATCAACATACCGGACACATTGGATCTACTGCGGTTTGCATACCAGCCCAACAGATCCATCTCAGATGCCATTGTTGCTGCCCTCCATATTTCCCTTTCTCATCTGGAAGATAAGTACACCTACATCAGGATTCTCTTTATTTACTACAGTTTCGCCTTCAACATGGTCATCCCCATAAACACACCCACAAACTGTCTGCACTAGGACTACACCCCTCACTATGCAACTGGCTTCTGGACTTCCTGACTGGCAGTCCGCAGACTGTCATGATTGGAAATAGAACCTCAGAGACCATCACAACAAACATTGGCATCCCACAGGGATGTGTTCTCGGTCCCATCCTCTACAGATTGTTCATGCATGACTGTGTCACTTCTCTCAAGGACAGCATCATCCTGAAGTTTGCGGACGACACTGCAGCAATAGGACGGACCACGAAACGGCCTACAGGAGGGAAGTGGCCAGTCTTCTGACATGGTGTGAGAACAATATCCTCACCCTCAACACAGACAAGACAAAGGAGATGATAGTGTACATGAAGAAGGAGTGGAGAACGCATCATCCACTGTTCATTCAACAGCTTGAAGTAGAGAGGGTGAGCAGCTTCAAATAACTTGGGGTCCACATCAGTGAAGACCTCACATGGACACTCAACACCACCCAGCTGGTTAAAAAGGCACAACAGCGGCTGTACTTCCTGAGGAGGCCGAAGAGGTTTGGCATGCCACTGAGAGTGTCTTAACTAACTGCATCACAATGTGGTATGTCAGCACTACTATGAGGGACCGTATCTGTAGAAAGTGGTAAAGACTGCTGAGAAGATCATCAGGATTTCACCGCCCTATTTTTGTAGACCATTTACCACCGCAAAGTCCACAGTAGTGCTGCCTCCATTCATAAGAACCCCACTCATACTCAACATGGACTGTTCACAATCCTACCCCAGCACAGATTTACAGGAGTTTGAAATACAGGACCTCCAAACTAAATGACTCCTTTCCCTCAGCAAGTAGACTCTTGAACAGGTAGCCAGAAGACATACTCTAGTTTCATCTATCTCATAGATCAGTTGAACTAAATGAGGTCCTCCTCATTTTGCATATTTGTTAATATTACTGCTGTTATATCAAGTAGATATCAAGCACTCACTGCATATTGTTAACTTTAATGCCATTTCCATCATTATCCACAGTTGCATTCAATTTGCACATTGTTAATATTACTGCTGCTGCTATAACCATCTACAGTGGTATTCACTTTTTGCACATACTGTATTACAGTAACATTGTTTTGCACACACTTGTACATACAGATAACATTTATATTTCTATATTTATGTAGTCTGTCTGCTGCATAGTTTATCTTTTTTAAACTATGTTTTTATTTAT
Organism: Tachysurus vachellii; assembly: GCF_030014155.1. Lineage (NCBI taxonomy): Eukaryota > Metazoa > Chordata > Actinopteri > Siluriformes > Bagridae > Tachysurus > Tachysurus vachellii. The sequence continues at coordinate 18,348,487 of NC_083463.1, read as the reverse complement.
GTGTTTTGACTTTTTTTTTTACATAGTTTCTTTTTGTTTGTACTTGTCGGGCATTCACTGTGGACAACAAAGAAAGAATTGCATTGTTCTGTGCAATTCTATTGTGCATATGAAAAAAAAAACGCTTTAAATCTTAAAATCTTAAATCTTGTTTCCGTCAAAAAGGGGAAAAAGGGAAAAAAGTGAGACACCATCCATGATAATGTGATGCATAGCAATGCCAGGAATGAATCACAACAGAGGGGGGAAAAAGGTCAAGAGAAGGGGGAGCTAGTGGAAACTCAACTCTCAACTCCATCATGCTTGCAACACTTAGGCTGCTGCTCAGCTAGATGGCAAGACATGAGAAGATAAAGCAAAGACTTTGAAAAAGCATAGAAGTCTCGCAAACTCAACAGTGATCAGCAGTGGTATACTGAGGGTGACCGAACAATGGCATTGGCCACATGTTGCCATAGGCCCTCTAGCCAGGAGATTGCACCACTGTCAGAGTGAGCCAAAGCACCATGGGGGATCTATTTAGTGACCATTTGGAGGAATAAAAGGAAGCCCAACTGTTTGAGTGTTCACGGAATCCAGCTAGCTTTTGTGCAAGGTTACAAAAATATATCTTCAAAATCTGGCTGCAAATTTGCAAATTTAATATTCAAATAAATTTTGAATATGGATTAAAGTGACAGCATTTTCACATGTTGTCTCAGGATGAATTTAAGACACAGACAGGGACACAGTGGTAAATGGTACCACAGGAAACGAGTGTGTTTGTATGTATCCCCAGAGTACCAATGAGGACCTTTAAAAGTCAATCGTTTTCCTTCTTCAAATTCGTGTAATCTGTAGTGACGGCCACCAACTGTGAAGCGATGGAGAGTGGGGAATATATTTAAATCTACTTAGCTTAAATTAAAATAATCAGGGTGTCGATGAGAAGAAGAACACACTCTAATGTGTGCATGCATACACATGTTGACTTTTGTGCCCCCCTGTACTTAAGGGGTTGTACTTATCGAGCTTAAGTTTTATTCGAAAAGTGATATTCTCTCTATGAGCTGTGCTAAGTGTCTACAACAGCTTCCACTGTCCATGGCAGCAGACAAAGTTTCCTTGATTATTTGCACTGATTATTTTTCTCCTCCATATTGATTATTTCCTGCCTAAACACACACACCTACATATGCTTTGCACTGGAGTGTGGATTCCTGACCTTTAACAAAGTTAGTTAATTGAATGTACAGTAGTATATCAGAAAAATATCTTCCACAGCCAAACTCCTACCCTCACCTGAGCCCCAACAATACATTTACCGCACTTTTGATATTTTCTATTATTGCTGCTTCCACCTGCATTTTTTATAGATCTTCGTTAGCAGTTAAAAGTGTTGCCCTCGAACAGTACATTCTGTTATTCCAAAAGGGAACAAAACATTCTTAGCAGGTGATTTAGCATTCGTGAATGAGCTTCCAGCTACACACATTCTCAGACAGCATGTCTAAATTCACAAGAGCCAGACTGCTCATTTATACTGTAAATCCCTATTTGGGTATATAGAGGTTGCAGAAAATTCCTTTTTTTTTTTTTTTTTTTTTTTTTTTTTTTTTTATATAAAGTGTCTCTCGATGAATGTGAAATTTTCAGGTAATATATGGGAGCGGAGCAGCAGCAGTCAGAGAGCATGTTACTCTGTACAGATAGCAGGGACAGAAGGGACTTGTGCCAAAGCTCAAGGTTACACTTCCTATTCCCTCCTGACAGAATGAGGATAAAGCTGGGCTTGGAAAAGAAAAAAACGGGGGAAGGAAAGAGAGAAAAGGAGGGGTGGAGGCAAAAGATCAAGATGAGCAAAAACAGAAGGAGGGAAGAGAAAAGAGATGAAGGGAAAGCAGAAGGAGGTAGAGTAATTATCACTTGAGGTGAAGGAGGGCAGCATTTTGGCAGTCTGCCGCTCTTCATTAAACAAAGTTTGTTTCTCACAGAGGCAGTGCAGGCCCAAGACACCCCAGCGCAATCATATATAAACACACACACTCACAATGCATGCATGGGTAACAATAAACAGAATCGTGTGGAGTATGGAACATGCTTCCTGCAATATAAAAAAAAATAAATATATATATATATATATATATATATATATATATATATATATATATATATATATATATATATATATATATATATATATATATATATATATATACACATAAATATACACACGGAGGCACGGTGGCTTAGTGGTTAGCACGTTTGCCTCACACCTGCAGGGTTGGGGGTTCGATTCCCGCCTCCACCTTGTGTGTGTGGAGTTTGCATGTTCTCACCGTGCCTCGGGGGTTTCCTCCTGGTACTCCGGTTTCCTCCCCTGGTCCAAAGACATGCATGGTAGGTTGATTGGCATCTCTGGAAAATTGTCCGTAGTGTGTGAGTGTGTGGGTGAATGAGTGTGTGTGTGTGCCCTGCGATGGGTTGGCACTCCGTCAAGGGTGTATCCTGCCTTGATGCCCGATGACACCTGAGATATAGGCACAGGCTCCCCGTGACCCGAGGTAGTTCGGATAAGCGGTAGAAAATGAATGAAGGATGAGTGAATTCACATTAAGCCTTAAACCTTAAACCTGTTTGGAGGGTATTTTGTGATTTAATATTAGATTAGCAGTTGTTAATTTTTCCAAGGAACATTTGGTTAGATCATTCATTGATAGATGTTCAATCGGTCTGTTATTTTATAATTGTTGAAGACGAGAGAGAACGTGTAAAAACTTAAGGTACATATCGTAAAAGCCCAAACCAATGCAGGGGTGCTTATAAAGGGTACTAAACCAAATATACTGTACATAAGCGTAACACAAGTGAACACAATTGGAATAATGGTAATGTGGAGCATGGGAATGCAGGTGGTTGCTGGGAGTAAGAGTCAATGGCAACTGCAGTGAAGCAGTGTGTGTGACGTGCTAATGTGACATCATGATGATTCACAGAAAAGTGCAGACAGTAAGGTATAATTCTCCTGTCATACTAATGCTTTTATGAATTATCTCCATCTTCTATTTTCAATCTCTATCTTCAATTTTTCTTAGTCATGACACACCCACAAAGGCCATTTCTCCCAACAGCTTATAGTCAAAGCATGTATTTTGGTGGGGGGCACAGTGGCTTAGTGGTGTGGTGAGTGTGTGTGCGCTGCGATGGGTTGGCACTCCATCCAGGGTGTATCCTTCCTTGATGCCCGATGACACCTGAACACAGGCTCCCCGTGACCCGAGGTAGTTCGGATGAGCGGTAGAAAATGAATGAATGAATTAATGAATGTATTTTGGTGTCAGGTCACATTGGCAGATGTTGAGCAAGTGTTTGTCTGTGTTTCTTTCTGTACCATAAGAAAATGGCTTTTCACGAGTCTTTAGTGTGTTCATTTACATTTTCTGCACAGTTTCTCATTGTATTAGTAATTACCATCCAATACACAGATTTATCTGTGTTCCATGACTAATACACCATATTTCTTTAATCATTACCTGAATCAGATGTGTGGTAAAGTTAACCTGTGGTCTTACTATTTTATCTCTGTACCTGTATAACAAACCAGACAAACCAGAAATGTCATGAGATTCAACTTGCTGGAAGTTTATTAACAAGAAGATAATCCAGAACCCCAATCCCATATCCAATAAACTGGCTAAAGCCTAAGGACAGATCCAGAGAATAAAAAGATAGACATGCAGGAGGCAGATACAACAATATCAACCGTTCCAAAATCCTAAACAAAGCTAAACTAGTAGAATTTAATGCTAGTGTTGTTGACAGGGATGCCTTTTTTTTTAGATTAGAGGCTGAAGCCTTGTTAGTCGAAATCACAGCAGATGGCAAACAGTATTTACATCAGCACACTGTCACTTTTCCTCTCTCTATAGGTGAACAGCTCCTCCAGGTGTGGCCATGGACACTAATCCTCTGCTAAATCATCGTCATTTCTCCACTGTTTAGAGTCATCATTGTTGCTGTCTTGAATCTCTATGTGTCCCAAACCTTCAGTCATTAACTTCTTCACTGTACAATCACGGTCAGCTCACGTAAATCTGCAGTGGCTGGAGTTTTGTTTTTTGGTTCAGATAGTTTTTCATTCGTCCATTAAGATGAGATATTTTTATTGGCTACCGAAATGATAGTCAGTGATTAAAAAATTAATTCAAATTGCAGGCGTACTCAGTAACGAATTGTGAATTTAAAAATAACTAAGTAAATTACTTAGGTTCATTTGTACTAGTACAAGTAAAATTAGAGACTTAAAAATATACTCATAAAAGTACAAATACTCCAAAAATGTACTTAATTACAGTAACGTGAGTAATTCGTTACCTCCACCACTGATAATAACACCACTACCGGATTATAGGAGGACAGTAATATAAGCTCATGAACTGTGAGTTATTTTGGCAGAAGCAAAAAAATTTCCAGAAGCACAGGAAATGAATGGAACTGTCTACCTCCTGTAGCTTCCTGTAGAGGATTCCTACATTCTTATTTCTTGTATCTATATATAGCTATGTATAGTTTAGAGCTATGTATTTCTTTCATTTTGGTTCCTCTCTTATAAACTCATACACACACACACACACACTGACTAGTTGCTGTTTCCCCTCAGTCTCTAATTCATATGGATGAGAGATGGCATGAAGTGTGTGTCAGGCTGGATTGAGCAAGCAAGGGCACAGCAAATTGTAAGAAGTGTGTGTGTGTGCGCGCATGTGTGTGTGTGCGCGCATGTGTGTGTGTGCGCGCATGTGTGTGTGTGCGCGCATGTGTGTGTGCGCGCATGTGTGTGTGTGTGTGTGTGTGTGTGTTACTACTAGCATGCAGTGCCTGTCATACTGAGTGACAAGATCAGAGACACTCTTAAGGAGGACCTATGAGAGGAAGTGGGCTCATCTGTAGGGGTTTGTGCAGTCAATGACAGGGATTAAAATCTAAATATGTAATATTGTATAAATAATGTAAGGGTAAATGTGAGGTGTCAAAATAGAAGATTTTTTTAAGGGAAAGACTTCCTGTGCAATACGTTGCATTCTATAGCAGTCGTGTTCATAATCCTCACAAGTTTCAAATCTTTAGCTTTAAAGTTTATGCCACCCTCATCTTATTTGAGGTCAGAACTGTGAATATGAATGTTTAATATGTTTGATTAAAGACTTGCAGAAAGCTTTCGGAAAGCCATTTTGCAGTAGTAGTAACTTTTGCTGTATTTATGTCCTGCTTGCTGAGCACATGGCTGACCAAGAATGGAGTCTCCCACTGTGTGACTTTCATATGAACAGATCCATCAGAGAATACACTGACTAAACTAATTGTGGTTATTAATAGTGGCACAAACATTTTTTTTTTCATCATCTGTCAAATATTACTGTCTGTGCGGCATCACTGACAATGTTTGTATAATATCTTATTATAAAACCTCTCCATTAGTCCCTTGGCATGTACAACTGTATAAGCTTCTGTTTACAATGTCTTAGCAATGATGTAATGATTATAAAATTCTATTTGATGTGTTTGTTGGCTCGTTTATTAGAAATTACTTGTGTATTAATGAAATACTTGTGTTTTGATTTATAGCATGATTTCTAGCTACCACATTTGTAGTATAATGTTCCAACAGCCCTCTGGTTAAGGCTATGGATTGTTGATCAGAGGTTTAGGGTTCAAGCTGCCACTGTAGGGCCCTTGATCAAGGCCCTTAACCCTCACTGTTCTAGGTCTGCTGTATCATGGATGACCCTGTGCTCTGAGCCCCACTTCCAAAGTTGGGATATGCAAAGAACGAATTTTACTGATACACAGTTTTTCAGATTAGTTGTCAATACAGGGAAATTTGTAGAAAATTCATGTCAGTAGAAATCCAACATACTGTACACTACAAATGCAGGCCAAAAATGAAATTAGCTGTGCCCATACTCTCCACCTACACTCGATAGTGGAGGTTAATAGCTCAAACCAAAGTTGTTATTCAGGGTTTTAAGAACTTGTAGTTTCTTTAAGTATTTCTGTTTTCACCTTGCCTACTGGAGTCAAAACCTTCATAGAAATGTTTTATTAAACATGTTATTATCATCAACGTAAATTGTGATATCAATCCATTTTTGCTGTCTGCTCTCTGAAATGTCCCAAATGCTTGTTAATAAACGTCTATAGGATTTTCATAAAGGATATTTCAACAGAGCTAAAAACATCTCACACTGATATCCAACAGTGTCCTGACTAATTCTATATCAGACTTGAGGCGATAAAATAATTTATTTCTTTATAGTGATTGAAAATGTCTGAGAAGTCAATGAACACTAGTGTACTGGTAAAAAGGGTTCAATTAAAAACATGCCAGAGTATTGCAGTAATGAGCAGGATTATGGGTTTAGATTCTGTGTATTTCTGCACGAGTATGATGTTCATGATTAAACTACAGAAACTCTCAGCTGGCACATCTGCTCTTCAATGAATCTCAATAAGTACATGTTTCACTCTCAATCATTTTTCACTCTCTACATCTCACTCTGCTGGATCCCTGCGAAATGCTTGCATCAAGTTTATGTAACTCATGTAATTCCACTCATTTAGATGCAGTACCTAATCAGATACCTGTGTTCCATCCCAAATGCGAGTGAAAGTCTGGTCATACAGCATCATGTCAGGTTAGGGGGTAAACATAAGCACTAGCCAGCTTTGATTTATGCAGTCATTCACTTAACATACAGCCAATCAGACTATGTTAAGAGCATACGCCAGAAGATTCATCAGGCCAACAGAGTCAAATAAACCACAAATTACATCTGAAGTGTCAGTTGGAAGACCCACAGATTTGCTGTGATTGGGGGAAAATTGAGATAATTATGAAGAGTTGATTAGCACTGCTACTGACTCATCAGTGAGTTACATTTCTACATTTCTACACCCTGATATTCCAGAGTCTCTTAAAGCTTTGATGGTTGCTTGGGTCTAAATACCCTTATTTAAAATGAGAGTATCAGGCATCTGTTTAGCTGTTCTCCACAAACTGGCTAGGATTTCTTAAGGGCCATATTTTATATATGTGCAGGTTTTTTTTTCTAGTCAGTTTGTCTTTTATTTTAACATGTCCATGCTTTAAGACTCAGTAATGTATGATGTCTTCACTGAGATCCATTTGTTTAAAAAAATTCTTTTTTAAATACTTCTTAGAATGAATTTCCTGTTTACATATATAGAAGGGAAATAATTTATAATTAATCACACTATCCGGTGTCATACAGATGAGGATGGGTTTTCTTGTGTGTCTGGTTCCTGTCAAGATTTCATAATCATATAAACTTTTACTTGACCTGCATAAATGTAACAGATGAAGTTTGACCGGCTGCTTTGGGACTAGTAGAGTATATGCTATATATAAGTCCTTAGATTAGAGTCTAGAGTCTTACATTATTCCACTTGCTTAAATGTATGATAAATTTAGTTTGGGCAAAAAAAATCTAAAATATATATATTTTAATTATATAAAAATTTCAGATTTATATGAGCATGTCCTCAGAAAATGTTTTTATTTATTTATTTATTTTTTAATTTTATTATTATTATTATTAATATTAATATTAATATTATTAATATTATTATTTTTTTTTTTTTTTTTTTTTAGGAAAAGCCGTTTATATGCTCAAATCTGTGACAGGTTTCTATTCTATTTGGTTCTGAAATCTGCAGATTTTCCGGAAATGAAATGTCTTTCCCTTTGTATCTCAACCACAAGTATGTTTATAGCATTTTAAAGTCCCCTAAAAGTGAAAAGGAAGGAAATCCAGTCCTAAAGAAATCTTTAGCAGAAGGACAATGCAAGAAAATAGCCTGAGGTAAGAACATTTCCGCATTGTCTGAGTGAAATATGTTTACGTTTTCTTAAAGTAAGGCTGTCATGATGCAGTTTTGTCAAAGATTTTGCAGAATTAGGCTGTAATGGCAAACATACAAATACAAAAAGTATAAGATGGAAAATAAAGGAGAATTATAGATGAAGAATTAGAATGTTGAAGAATGTTTTCATATACTGTACTGTGGTGGCTGAATCTCTTCCAATATATGACCAAAGGTTTTTCTCTATCTGTAGACATTAACTCACAGCCTGACCACTGGAACAAGCATATGTTCTAGTATCATCCTTTGTAACTATAAGTGCATTTACTTTTTTGGCATATGTCAGACTGCCTTAGTCAGAGCGACATACAGATGTCTCTATTCATGAAGCCATCAATACTGGTTCACATGGACTACCATCAGTCTGAAATTCTAATTTTTAAACAACCACATACAACTACTATCCAGTCAAATTAATGCAAATATAAAAGCAGTATTTAAGTTTATTGCTCAGCTAAATTAATATTGTACAATGTCTACAATCGTGTACCATATTTTGTACTTCCTTTCTATTCAATTCAATTAAATTTGTGTAGTGCTTTTTTGGGGGGCACGGTGGCTTAGTGGTTAGCACGTTCGCCTCACACCTCCAGGGTTGGGGGTTCGATTCCCGCCTCCGCCTTGTGTGTGTGGAGTTTGCATATTCTCCCCATGCCTCGGGGGTTTCCTCCCCCGGTCCAAAGACATGCATGGTAGGTTGATTGGCATCTCTGGAAAATTGTCTGTAGTGTGTGAATGAATGAGAGTGTGCGTGTGGTTGGCACTCCATTCAGGGTGTATCCTGCCTTGATGCCCGATGACGCCTGAGATAGGCAGAGGCTCCCCGTGACCCGAGGTAGTTCGGATAAGCGGTAGAAGATGAATGAATGAATAATGCTTTTTTGAATGAACTTTGTTATGACAGAAATATATACATTCAGGAAATAAATTATAAATTGAAATGTTTCTTTAATGAGCAAACCAGTTGCGATAGTGGCAGGAAAAAAAACTCTGAGTCGATTTAATATTTGTCACCACTATAACACCAGCATGTGCAAACAACAACAGTACATTTTGGAGGTGGTATATGTTTTGTAAAGAATTTTACGTCTATACAGGAGACACTGACTACTGAAAAGAATAATTCTCATAACACTGTGAGAGTAACATTACACCAGGATAGGTACAAGAATGATTAATCGTGAACTGAATTTCAGGAATGTGTTGAGTGTGTTCAACAAATAATCTTTAAGGACATTTTAAATGCTTGTATAACACACAAAAATGAAAATATGATTATTTCTTTTCTTTGTCTAATGTTTACATTACAAGTAACAGATTAACAGTACAATCAGCTGTTTTTTTTTATATTTCCCTTACAGAGAAATAGAAAATCAATGGCCTACATGATGGCAATTCTTGAATAATTTATTAATAAATCTCTAACCTATAATTACAAAAATTACTTATATAATCCATTTATGTAAAACACTGTGTAATTTACCTCATTTCAATATCCCCACTACAGAGGATTTTAAATGGAACAAAAAAGCACATAAAAGGTTATCCATCCTCAAATGTTTTTTTAGATAGATGAATACAAAAAGTATTGTCAATTCACATCATAAAAAAATGGTAACTGTAAAGCCATTAGTAATTAATTCATATGTGCATTTACATAGTGATATGTTGCTTTATGGCTAAAATGACAAAGAAAATTATAAAGAGAGATAATTGTGTGTTCCTCTGATCTGTTCTTCACTGCTCACTTTGATATCAGATGTTCTCTTCATTTTATTCGTCAGTTCTGTATATTTCTATGTTAGTAATGCAGCGTATTGGGGCAGGTACCAAGGTACCATGAGTTTTCTCATGTTTCTCATTTTAATCTAGATGCAGTGTTTTCCTATTACCTCCCAAAAAATACAGACCAGTTGCTAAGCTGTTTACTCTGGTGCCTAGTGGTGGACTGTGGAAATGCAGTGAGAATGAGCTTACTGTATCCAGCTGTTGAGGTTATATAAAAAAAATGAAATCCTTATTTAGTTGGATTCTTCCCTGCCTGTACGAAGGGAGGAAACCTCAGGCTTCCACATGAAATGATTTCAATTCTTAATGCAACAATTCAATATTTAATGATTGCACTGGATCTGTTATGACATAAAAGGATTTGATATAGTAGCTGCTGATCAATATGTGTTCTAAACCCGGGATAAACCTAGTGTAAATCTGAGAATAATGATGATGTGGAGGTAGAAAGATGATTTTAAGTATCGGAGTTAGAAGCATGTCACTTTGCTAGATTATTTACACACCAGTTTAAAACTATGAATTATTGTTGTCAATAATAATCTAAATTAATCAACGGCTTGATGTTGACACATATAGTGGCATTGTGGATTAATGGTTAGTGGGGTCATGCTGTGTCATTCCAACTTCAGCCCAGCATGTTCTAGAGAATGTGTCTCATTTTGTCAGGGTCGGTGGATAAACAGGTGCTGAGCTAGCATAAAAATAAACTATTAAAATTAAAAAAGAGGATATGCTGATTTTAGTTAGCATAATTTAAGACAGCGGACTTTTCCCATTCACCTGTGTGACTGGAGATTGCATGTTGTACCCATGACTAGGGAGTTTCCTCCAGGTACACCGGTTTCCTTCCCCAGTCCAAAGAGGTGCTGCGGACTGTTCAGACTGTTCAGCATGCAGACACAGGACAACCCTCTGTGTGTGTGTGTGTGTGTGTGTGTGTGTGTGTGTGTGTGTGTGTGTGTATGTGTGTGTGTGTGTGTGTATGTGTGTGTGTGTGTGTGTATGTGTGTGTATGTGTGTGTGTGTGTATGTGTGTGTGTGTGTGTGTTTGTGTATGTGTATGTGTGTGTATGTATGAATGTGTGTGTGTGTGTGTATGTATATGTGTGTGTGTGTGTGTGTGTGTGTGTGTTTGTGTATGTGTGTATGTGTGTGTGTGTATGTGTGTGTGTGTGTGTGTGTGTGTGTGTGTTTGTGTATGTGTATGTGTGTGTGTATGTATGTATGTGTGTGTGTGTGTGTGTGTTTGTGTGTTCGCCTGCCTCGTGTCCTGAATTCTCTGGCACAGACTCCAGATTTCTCACAACCTTGTGTAGGATAATCAGTACTAAAAATGAATGAATGGACAATCAGTATGAGTGCAGCTTTATTATGAATTCTAAACACTTAATTTGCTAATGCTGGTGATGTGAATGAATGGTGAAGAAAGAATGTTCTTAAGTAGTATCAGAGTTAGATGCACATGACTTTGCTATCCTTCAGCCTGTCCAAAACCTTTCAATAATATAATAATCAATTGATCATTGACCATTAATTATTGATCCATATTTATCAAATCAGACATCCATCCCTAATATTCATTCAGTGCAGATGACGATGATGATGAAGAACAGACCTGAAACTGACTCTAACCCTGCTACAGATTGTCATCTCCACAGTATTTTCCTGCATATGTCTTTTTTGTGTATGCTGTCAGGTATTTCCACAGATGTTGCAATAAAATGGACTGTAAGGAGATGATGGAATGTATCAGAGAATCACAGCAATATAAACCAAATGATTATACATATATTCATGAAACCTTTATTACTGATAGTCCTCAATGGTATTTTATAACCAAGTTGATAGAAAATCTGCCACAGTAACTTATACTGCACACACACACACACACACACACACACACACACACACACAGAGGGTTGTCCTGTGTCTGCGTGCTTGGGAGTGTGCACTAAGGAAAGAGATGCACCTGCCTTTGCCCTTTAACCTGTGGGAATATTCACCCAGGTTGATTGATATAGAGAGCAGTGAGGTCAGACATACACCTCCTCTTGTGTGAGCCAGAGCATCAAAAGCACTTAACTGTTAGGCTTTGAAGTCTTTAATGAGACTATTATGTAATTAAGATGTGCTTGATGCAATTAGCATTAGCAGGCCAGGCCTGGACAGCTTCTTGTCATAAGATCTCTCCGTGACACTTGTAATTAATTACTGTTCATAACAGCACAGGTGAGGCTTTGTCTGCCCTGCTGTAACACCCATTACACCTGGATGCTGATATTTATGAGACGTACAAGAGCACTAGGTCATTTTTTATTTCATTTATAATGCAACACTACACATGCATATTAAAGCATTAAAGCGAAGCTAGTCTCTGAATGACCCCTGTGATCAATAACTGTAGTGAAGAACCCCATGTTATTTATTATCCATTGCATACCGGTTGATCGATTCAAATAAACCAGGAGAAAGATACTGTATATTAAAATAGAACTCTCGCATTCATCATATATCTGTGGTGCCTCCTCACAATCTTGCATTTTATATTAGACAATATGTCTGTCTTGGTGTGCTGGTATGGGTTTAAGTCAGACTGATGTGGAGGTGATCCACAACTAAAGAGAATGAGATGCATTAATAGAAGTAAAACCAAACAATGCATCCGTGCATCTGCTTCCCGCCTCCATCCATCTACCATACACACACACACACACACACACACATATTACCTTTTGTTCTCTAAAGGGTTGTGCTTGTCTGTTAGAAAGCACCCTGTCTGAAATATAAATATTTTTTTCTGATTCAGTAGTGAGGAAAGGCCGTGCATACAGGAGCATTTCTGATTCAATGAAACCTGTTGTTCATCTGCATGACCCGAAATGCTCATGAGAACGGCAGGGGTCATGCTCTTGTCTGTGGTTAGAGACACATTAGATGACCTTGAGCACACAACCTGCATAAATGTTGGAGTGTGTGTGTGTATGTGTGTGTTTACATACATTAGACAACCCTCTACAAAACCTCCACAAATGTTGGAGTGTGTGTGTGTGTGTGTGTGTGTGTGTGTGTGTGTGTGTGTGTGTGTGCGTGTGTGTGTATACATTAGACAACCTTCTACAAAACCTCCATAAATGTTGGAGTGTGTGTGTGCATGTGTGTGTATACATTAGACAGCCTTCTACAAAACCTCCATAAATGTTGAAACAGGTGAGCACTTCTGCTCTTTCTGTATCAGAGAAAGAGAGAGAGAGAGAGAGATGAAATTTTTTTGGCTGGTAAGAATAAAATCGCATTTTTTTTCATTGCATTCAAGTAGGAATGAAAGAATGGTGACCTCAGCATTAGGAAAACTAGTAACACTATTAACATACTGTATATTCTCTTTATTTTTTTTCTCTTTTCACTTTCATTTCTCCTTGGTCTTCAGACTGGCATGGTTGTCCACAAACAATATTATACTATTTGCATAAACATGTTTTCCTTTAATTTGAAAGCAATAATAAATTATTTGAAAGTCAGACTTTAGCCCAAGCAGAAAGACAATGAAAACAATCAGTGAAAAAAGCACATTTTTCAGAATCTGTGCTGTAAATGTGAAATGTAAATGTATCACTTTGAGACAATGTCCATTTTTAAAAGCACTATACAACTAAATTTGAATTGAATTGAACTTGAGTAATCAAGCTAAAAAGGCTTTCCCAAATCCACTACCTGTCACCAAACACCTAAAAAGCCCCTTCTTATTTAGGCTAAAGTTGATAACAGTAGCCATCTAATGATATATGATTAGATTAAAGGTAGTTGTTGTGTTTGTTGTATTTCAGACAAATCAAGAACATTGGATGGACTCTCAGAATCAGAATCTATTAGAATCCTGGGCTGCACTCACAGTGCTACTGCCAGTCTAAATGGGATTCTTTAAGTACTTCATTTCTTTATAATTCCTGCATGAATTTCTGAGAACTTTTTCTTTTAATAACAATGAACAATCATTTAAGGATGACAGAAAACACTTAATGAATGTAGTTTTTACAATATATTTAAAAATGAATTCAATAATTTATGAAGAATCCTGCAGAGATATTGCGCTCTGTGCAAAGTGTGTGTTCAGCATAAGCTGTATAGAACCACAGCTCAGTAAATGAAAGTATTTTTGTACAGATATTTGATGTAATTGCACTTTCATTCTGGAGCTCTGTATGCCAATGAGGCTGAAATCAAATATTTCATGTCCCGTTATTATCATGTCAACTTTGGATTGGGAATTTGTCTAAAGCCTGGCAACCCTCTGCACAAGCGTCCTCTCTGCACATGTCTTACAGTAATGCAATAATGGAAATAAATCCAGTTTTACCCAGAAGAGGATATCTTCGCTTGTGTCTCATCAATTGTTTACTTGCTCTCTCTCTCCCTCCCCTTCTCTCTCTCTCTCTCTCTCTCTCTCTCTCTCGCTCTCTCATTAGGGTTTGAGATTTGCATCCATAATTCTGTAAAGCTGCTTTATAAAAATCTGAAAATAAATAAATAAATAAATAAATAAATAAATAAATAAATAAATGTTTACAAAAAAAAAAATCAATTGAATGCCAGAAAAAATCCTGGGCAAAAGCCTGATTCTTCATTAGTTTGCTTGTTGAGGTCAAACTTGGACACATTAGAGGTAAAGCTGAATTAAAGAGGTCTGACAACTGCTGCGAAATAGGAAGTACTCTGCTAACTCTGCACAGCTCTGTGTCATGTCCTCTCTCTCTCTCTCTCTCTCTCTCTCTCTCTCTCTCTCTCTCTCTCTCTCTCTCTCTCTCTCTCTCTCTCTCTCCCACTCTCTCTCTCTCTCTCTCTCTGGATGCTGCTTACAGGCCAAAGCCAAAAACTCAAGGGACAGCTAGAGTCTTAATGTGCCACCTCTCTGGCTCCTCAACCAGCCGGGAACACAAAGAGACACACAATTTCTTTCAATTATCACGATCAGGGCAGCTCAATAAATTTCAGTTTGTAGTGAGAGACACCAGGACCCTGGAGCCCGACTTGGACTAAATGAAGACTAATGTGTGTATGAGCTTGAGCTGCTGAGTTGGCCTATACATTAATGCCACCACAGCAATTCTATGCTAACTAGGGCCCAATAATCACACACACACACACACACACACACACACACTTACACACATTATATTATTTTACTGTGGCCATATTGAGTGACTCATATTAATCAGAGCTCAGAAAAGACTTTAGCTTACTCAGTCAGGTTTAGATAAAAACGCTCACTTACACAGTAGCCAAGAGCATGTTTGGGAAGACAGAAAGGCAAACATAGAGAATCAGAATAGAAAAGATGAAATTATTGACTGGTTTCTTTTCAAATGAGAGGCATCTCTCATCTAGCAGAAGTATCACATCTACAGTTTCCCCACATGAAAGAACATCTTCATCATGTCAATAATAATAATAATAATAATAATAATAATAATAATAATAATAATAATAATAATAATAACTTCAATTAATAATACAAAGCCACTGTTATGACAGCATTGCTGTGCTGGGGGGTCGGCCTACAGGCCAAGTCAGTTGATTTAGGAAGAACTTGTGTTCCTGCTCGAGCCAAGATATATTATTTACAAGTCAGAGAAGGTGGAAGGAAATTGATTTTGCAATGTGAAAGTCTATCAAAGAGAATTATGGAGAGCCAGACCGGCGAATCCCATTAAAAGGATTTCCTATTGTTTCAAGTTCCCTTTGGCTTTCAGAAATGAGATTGCATGAAAAAGAAAGAAAGAAAGAAAGAAAGAAAGAAAGAAAGAAAGAAAGAAAGAAAGAAAGAAAGAAAGAAAGAAAGAAAGAAAGAAAGAAAGAAAGAAAGAAATATGGAGGAAGGTGTGCCTGAGAGAGAGAGAGAGAGAGAGAGAGAGAGAGAGAGAGAGAGAGAGATCTATATGCAAGCAATGTTTTCAGGCAATGGATTGCAGTGTACAGTGTATATTGTCTCCATTTAGTTTTGGCATACAATATAAAAGAAAAGTTCAAGCTTATGGTGATGCCCTTTGCATCTTCATCAAATTACAAGAACAAACATCCCATAGGAAGTTGCTCTTTATGTGTGCATCTCACATTTACTTACTAATCCATACGGTAGGGCTGCTTTTGACAGGAAAATAATGGTTCGAATTATTTACAGGTTGCTTTGTGCAATCTCTAGTGAAGCATAACGATTTATACATGTTATAATAGAAGTCTTATGTAAGTCTATTTATAGTAAAAGATGAAAAAAAAGACTTTACAAGAAGAAAATATGATGATTAAAAAAAACAAAGTGTGATTTCCAATAAATTTGAAATTGGAGAAATAACAAAGAAAAAGGAGAGCGAGAGAAAGAGAGAGAGAGAGAGAGAGAGAGAGAGAGAGAGAGAGATGGTGAGTGGCGGTAAGAGGATGAGAGGGTAAGCAATATATTTTTAATTCTCAATCAGACTGTGAGGATTCCTGCAGGCCATCCTATTTCCACTTGTCCAAAAAAGAAGACGATGACATGAACTAGCACACACATACAGAAACTGTGTGTGCCAAAGAATTATGTTCATTTATTCTAATAATCTATACGAAAATGAAAGTGAAGCGAAAAGACACATAATTCCATTTGTAATGACTTTCCTGAGTGTCTTCATAACACCTTATGATAATTCCATTATGATATTTTGCCATAAAGTGATAAATTCATTATCGTGGTGGATGGTAAATGGCTGCAATAATATCCTTTAATATTCAGGCATTACTCATGCTATTATTTGGAGAGGTTATTTTGCTCTCCTCCATTGTGTCTTTGATTTCTCTTTTTGTAAGAGCCAAAGCAAATGGAAGTGGATACTCTGAGAGGAAAAAAAAACGCAATTACAGCATGTGACATTTTGGCATATCTATTAATGAGTGTTTTTCATACCCGCAATGGAAGAGAATGTTATCTTCAAAATAACTGTAGCTTTTTTTAATCTCTAATTTAAATGTGTAAAAGTATAAAAAAAAAATCACTATTCTTGAAACATTGAAACCAGCTTCAGCTTCATCCCTGGATGTATAAACTTAAACCCAGGATTGGTTAATGGCCTGAATAAACTGGGATCAGTCTAATCTCATGGGTACTGAATATGAATAACACAGACTTTTCCCCTCAGTTACAGTAAGTACTTAACTACTTACTTACCAGCTTACTATAACTTAATAAGTAACTTAATTTGGACTGCACAAAGTAAAAGAGTGCATACACGTACTGAGATGGATTTTCTTTAAACTGTGTATTACTATATATATCATGATTTGTCTACATTTAACCCAAATGGTAATCTCTTAAATTCTCCACATTCTCACGTTATTTATATGATTATTGTCCACAATTGGCTCATTCCAACAATTCTAACAACTCATTCCCCTCAGTGGTTTCTCAGGTATGTACTGTGTTTTTTTTATTTATTTATTTATTTTTTGCATCATTCTGTCAGGGCCAACGGATAGACAAGTGCTGAACTGGATTAAAATGAAAGAAAAAAAAAGTAAAAGAGAATATATTAGGTTTAGTCAACATAATTCAAGCTTTTGGAAGCACAGTGGCTTGGCTGTTAGTATGTCTGCTGTGTGTACTCCTTTTTTCTCTCAGTCCAAAGACATGCACTGTAGACTGATTTCTAAATTGTCTGATCTGATGTGTGTAAATGGGTGTGTATGTGTGTGTGTGCTGAGATTCACCCCATCCAGTTTATCCCCCACCTTGTGTCCCATGTCCCCTTTATAGGCTCCAGCTTCCCCAAAAGCCTGTGTAGGATAACTACTACAGAAATAAACTAATTAGCTTTGAATTCATTTAGTAATGTTTAATTTTTCATCTATATTTTCTTTTGTTTTAGAAATAAACCAAAATACAATTTAAGTTTTTGCACATTCAATTTCAATGGTGCAATGTCTCAAAGAAGCAGAATCACTGCCTTTCTACTAACGCTTTAGTTAAACAAAGCAGGATCCAATTCATCCATTTACATCATGCACCAAGACATGCTGCCAAAGCATTATTCTTGGAGAATATTCAGAATATTTTGTAATAGGACAGCCAATGCTTCTCGCTGTAAGATGGCCCATGTTCCCAACCGCCATTCATGATTGACAAAAAGTTACAGGCTCATATACAAATCCAGAACTGCCAAGGAACACTGACAAGCCGGAGCTTCATTCTCTCTGCCTCTCTGTCAGGGCTTCCTGGAACACAGTGCACCTTCTCCACCGAATACTCCCAATAATTGTCACATTCAACATTTCCAATAAAAACCTGGAGGGAAATAAATTGGTGACTGGGTGAAAAATAGTCCTTCTGCAAGAGTGGCACACTCAAATTTAAAATAATAAGATGTGTGTCGGCAGTAGAGCCTGTCTCAATCCCAAAAGTGCCTGTGTACACACACCCAGGCCTGAAGCATGATGAAGGCAGTAGACAGGTGACAGGAGCTATACCATCAGGGAATACTTCTAAAGGGAGTCAGGGGGATTGATGGAGAGAGAGGAAAAAGTGTTAAGGGGTGATGCAGAGATAATGTGAGGTACTGACGGTGTAATAGAAGTGGGGAAACTGTAGAGTTATCCTAACCCACTTTTACAAAGGTTTTTATTGCTCTATTAGGTTTCCATGCTGTTTAATCTTGTATCGGTATTAGAAAGGTGTATTTATACAGTTATCCAGACTCAACACCATTTCTGACATATCTGTCATATCAAATTTTCCATGCTCTAATAAATATCTTTAATTAAAAAAAAGGCAAACAGATGTCGAGAAAATATGTGCACCCACTAATGAATGAAAAGACTTGTCCAGTTGCGCAGCAACTCACACGGCAGGTTGAATCTCTGAAAATAACGTATTGGTACGGGTGTATGCTGTTATTTTGTCGACACTAGTACTTTCTTTTCTCTCAAAAAGTCCCTAACTCGTCCATATTGCGACATTTCAGGTCCTGACTCACCTATTCCCAAGGCCCCTAGATGTCAGTGCTCCCTCTGTAGGGGTTTAAAAGCAGTATCTGACATCGGGCAGTGCACAAGTGGGCGCTCTGAAGGCCGATCACCAATTTGTACATAGCCATGAGGGGCATGCAGGGGAGTGAGCCACAGAGACAGCACCTCAACACACAGCCCCACTAATGAGGCACACAAAGTGCCAACCCCTCATCTCCACATACCTGGTTGTGCTCAGACTGTGTCAGCTG
Organism: Tachysurus vachellii; assembly: GCF_030014155.1. Classification (NCBI taxonomy): domain Eukaryota; kingdom Metazoa; phylum Chordata; class Actinopteri; order Siluriformes; family Bagridae; genus Tachysurus; species Tachysurus vachellii. Next base: position 18,329,534 of record NC_083463.1, on the reverse strand, counting down.
CCACATTAAGCAGCCACTCTTTCACACACATGCAAGAATTCACCTAAATGTTCCATGCTATACACAGGTGGTCTCCTGCATAAGCTGTTGAGGTCCTCAGACAATGGTGAAATGTATTTGTTCACAGATCCCTGCACATACAGTGGTGCAACCTTTTTCACTAACCCAGAAATCTGTTGTGATTTTCTGCTGTGGAAATTACAGTTTATTGAAATTTCAGTTGAAACTGCAAAAGGAAAATTCAATTCAACTCAATTTGATATACACATTCAATGGACAATTGACACAAAGCAGCATTATAAGTATACAAATAGTCAAAAAACAAATAATAACGTATAAAATTAATTTCTGTAGAAATTTACATTTCTATTTAACCTGAATAAGCAAGCAAGAAGAAATGGTGGCAAGGAAAAACTCCCTGAGACGATACGAGGAACCAGACCCAAAGGGAACCCATCCTCATTCTGGGTGACACCTGATAGTGCGATTATATTCTTTATAGTTTTAATATAAATTAATTTCTGCTGAAGCCATCAAATGTTCAGTGACAGAGAGTAGAGAGCAAAACGGACCACAGCAACAAGAATCCAAAACATCTGCCATGGTTTCCAAATAGTTCCAAAATGTTACTGTCAGGATTTCTGAGAATAGTTTAAATTCACTTGTGTATTCAGTTCACCAAAATGCACAGTGTGCCAAATTAATGTGATGCACAATTATTTTATTTTTAATTTTTTTATGTTTTAAATATTTACTTTAAGTATTTTATGCTTATGATGCAATAATGTAGAAAATCTGTTCCTTTAGAACAGGAAAATCATCTGTTTCCTTTAGTTCCATTATGAAGAATTATGAAGAAAGATATGGTTTAACTTTCTATATAATGAGTACAAACTGTAACTGCTCTGTTCCTTTTTTGTTATTTCTCTAAAACAATCTCTCTTTTACAGCTGTGCTGGTCTGAAATGTCCCCAATGTGAAATGTGATACAAATCTAACATATTAAATGGACATCATAGAGTCGGGTTGTGCTTAAGAGCTACAGAGACTGAACACTCTTCAATGAACATGTGAAATCGTTTCACTGCTTTTCAAGGGGTGAAGAATTCATTCTTTATTCAGTAGCGCCACCATGTGGCAATAGCCTTTTTTGAAAGGGGCAAATATTTCTTTTATGTAGATAATCGTCTTTCATTTGAATCACATGGGTTCATGCACATAAGGGATATATGTGTAAAAATGTCACTGATACATGCATTTTGTGCCAACGCTAAATAGTATTATTTAAAAGTTTATCATTTGAGAGAGTTATGAGAGAGAGAGAGAGAGAGAGAGAGAGAGAGAGAGAGAGAGAGAGAGAGAGAGAGAGAGAGAGAGAGAGAGAGAGAGAAAGAGAGAGAGAGAGAGAGAGAGAGAGAGAGAGAGAGAGAGAGAAAACGAGAGAGAGAGAGAGAGAGAGAGTGAGAGTATTTTATTAGTCCTCAAGGGGAAATTTAGGATATCAGACAAATCCCTCCATTTTTCCAAATCAGCATTTGATTAATTTTAGTTTGAAGTCACTGATGGTCACTTTCCCTTTCTTTTGTTACTGCAGTAGTTAATAATGCTCTGTATAAATGATTAGCTGAACATTCGTGAAATAAAACAATTCTAAAATCTTTTATTTTGCATTCTTCTAACCCTAACTGTACCAGTTTATGCACCATGACTGCTTGTGACTACAGTCGAAACTGCTTACTGCTTGTTATCTACCATCTTGCCCACTGTCTGTCTGTCTATCTATCTATCTATCTATCTATCTATCTATCTATCTATCTATCTATCTATCTATCTATCTATCTATCTATCTATCTATATGTCTGTCTGTCTGTCTGTCTGTCTATTTATACACTAAAAAGTGTGTTATGGTTACCGGTGGTTTTTGCTGGTGAACAGCTGGATGTCTAGTGTGGGCTTTTTGTGGGCATTACTTTACAAAAAAGTAATTATGTTTGAAAGCAGAGCTAGCCTTTTTAGAGCACTTATAGTGTATGACAGTCAAGAGTATGGAACGAAATCTAATCTAATTAAAAAGAAAATTACTCTATACCAAACACACAGCCAGCACCTTTGATCTGAAGCTAGGAGTGAATTAATTAGAATTAAACTGGGACTAATCAAGGATTTATGGTACTTTTTTTATTTGCTTTAAAATAAAAATGCTCAAATGGGTATGTAGCTGTAAAGCGAAGATAGCTGTCTTGGATACTGCTATACTGTATATATCCCCTTGTCTAAATAGTCATTTTAGTAGAAAAAACAGTAACAAAATAATCATCTTGGTAATCCTCAATACCATTGGTGGGCAGTTATTAAAACTATACTGGACTCAGTAGCGGTCAATTCTAAAATGATATCTGGTCACTACCTTACTGCACTTAAACTTAGTCTTAATATATGTACTTATCCTCAATACTGCATCAAACGTACAATCAAAAAGCAGATTCCGCATCCAGCTTTATTAAAAATCTCCTAGAATCATTTTGATTGTTTTGCACTTTGAACTTAAAGTTCACCATACATTTGCTCACACTTTAAAACACACTACTCAAAGGTTTGAATATAAATGTTGGCAAATGAATCCAGTTTTTACAAGTTTAACATCTTAACTACAGAAATGCTTGAATTGCTGATATATATTGTGGCGTCGGGGGCCGCACCGCCGCACGAAAAGCAGGAAATCGCGCTATTCGCCGTGAAAATCATGCTGGGAGAGAAAAACAGCGGCGGTGCAGCACCCCGGACAGCGCCGCTGACGAGCGGTGGAATTCGCGCAGCACCCTGGACAGCGCCGCTGATTCGCGTGCAAGGCGGGGCGGCAAAATTCCTCCCAAAATGACGGCGGCCAATCAGGAGCGCCTCTGTGGCACTCACCCTTGGCAAGAGAACACAGCGAAGAGCCAGGCACAGCAGCAGAATGAAAGTAAAGAGGAGACTATTCGGCTGAGTTTAACGTTCTGCCTCACTGTGCTATTTTTGCAGATTCTCCTTAAAGAAAGAGGTTCATTCTGAGCTCTGTCCACGCTCCTAGAAGGAAAGAAAAGAAGGCCACCTACTCACCCCACCGCTGCTGGCTGGACGGTCTCATCTCTCTAGGCCTGAAGGCCTCCAAGGAACTCTATAACTAGACTCCCACCTATTTGAACTGCCATTACTGCTACTAAGAACACCCAATAAATTCACATTGGTGATTTTCTGTTGCTCATATTTCCCGACTCTGTGCTATTTTTCCTTGTTCCGCTCTCAAAGATCTTCCAATATCTACACAGGGAAAGTTAACTAGTAATAAAACCAACACCAACAGTAGGTACGAGCAAGGTCAGACAACGTATCCATGATACTGGCTTCACAATAAGATTTGATTAAAATCTCAGAATATTTTTTAACAAAATTTATCTTTCAGAGTCTCCATTTTAATTTTGGAATCATAAACAATGCAAAACAATGTGCTTTTTGCAAACAAATAATTAAATTCTCCCCATAATTGTGCTTGAATAATCTAACATTTTTTGCATCACAATGCATCATGTCACAATGTAATGTTACAGCATATTTAATTTGGAATTCAAAAATTATATATTGTAAGTAGCAGTGTAAAAGGACTCTAATATTCCTACTTCACTGGCTAGCAAATTCCTCACTGATTATAAAACATTTGTAATTACCTACAAAGCAATAAGTGTTCTTGCTTCACGGTACCTGAGGAAATGTTTGCATTATAATTATGCACCATGTCAACTGAAGAATACAGCAGACCCCCAGCTATAAAATACACTTCATTAGCCTACTGCATTATAACATTCACTACTGCATTCTACGGGATTATTGCATTACTGCATTATAACACAAGGAGGTAAAGTTACTCATTTTAATGGTTTCTACTGGGCAAAAACAATATGAGTACTATAAAGAAAAGAAAACTGCAAATTGCAAAATGTTTTTCCAGCAGATGCTAACATTTTCTCCCATCATGCTATGAACGTTACTCAACAGGATCCTTGACAAGATGACAGAAACATGTTATTTTTCTTTAAGCTTTTATACATGAGTTGATTAGACAACCCAGCTGGCAAAGGTGAGCTCATTTGAAAAGCAACCATATCAGCATTTCATCGTTATGCCCATGTGGCTCTTATTTGTAAAATATACTTTCATAGTTTTCCAGCAGGGGCACGGTGGCTTGGTGGTTAGCACGATCGCCTCACACCTCCAGGGTTGGGGGTTCGATTCCTGCCGCCGCCTTGTGTGTGTGCAGTTTGCATGTTCTCCCTGTGCCTCGGGGGTTTCCTCTGGGTACTTCGCTTTCCACCCCCGGTCCAAAGACATGCATGGTAGGTTGATTGGCATCTCTGGAAAATTGTCTAGTGTGTGAGTGAATGAGAGTGTGTGTGTGTGTGCCCTGCGATGGGTTGGCACTCCGTCCAGGGTGTATCCTGCCTTGATGCCCAAAGACGCCTGAGATAGGCACAGGCTCCCCGTGACCCGAGGTAATTCGGATAAGCGGTAGTGAATGAATGAATGAGTTTTCCAGGAAACTGACGAGTTTATTTCCTTACCTGTCTATTTTTATTTTTGTATCAACATTTCACATACAATAGAAGTACAAATTAATGCATACCAATGCACTTTTAACTCATTAGATACAAATTGCAGTGATTTTCTTTTGAGTATACAGTATATTCCTGTAAATCACAGATTACTACACTAATGTTTTCAGTATAGTACTGCTTTTAAGTCAGCAAGATCTCTGTGGTGTCTCCATGTTAATGCTTCACCATTAAGCTGACCAGCAGGCTTGTAGCTAAATGCTGGTCAGATTTCTTACAACACTCTGATAATTTAGTTGTCTCCTCTGATAACCTCGTTTTTCTTCTGGGCCAGATTTAGTCAAATCATGACCCAAGTATTGTGGCCTATATAATCAAATAACCATATGGTTTTTGGGCAAAGGCGAATCCAGGGAATGATAGCCATATGACAATGGAATTTATAGCAAATACATATAGCATACTTCATATGGTGACTTTAGCACAAGAAAGTATCTAGGTGATTTGCACTGCCTTCTGTGGTTATCAGTTATTCATTAAATAAGAGATACATACACAACCATGATTACTGAAGATGAATTTGAGTTTCTGGTAGGGAATGAAACTGGAAACTGAGGCGGACATTTGGAAACCCCAAACAAACCCAAAACAATCAAAAGTAATCTTAGAATCACAAGTCAATACCTGGACTTTGATGCACCTACACTAGCTGTGTCGTTTATATAGACAGCCATCTCAGCTTACAATGTCCATCTTACAATGTCCTAATCCTCAGGGTTTAACTGCTCACTAAATGGTTTGATGATTATGCAAAGAATTTTAATTATACCTTAGCCTTTTTAATAGTCAAATATTAAAAAAAGACAGACAGACTATACAGAGAGCAAATAAACAGTGTAATGGCAGTGTAATGGTTAGGGAAATGTACTCCCACCAGAAGGACTCAAGTTCAAATCCGGCAGAAGCCTTAGAAGTGAAATTGCAAAAGACTTTTAGGCTAGTAAGAGAGCAATAAACATAGATCAAAATACATTTAAAAGCCAAAGACTAAACATGTTTCATTCTGTAATTGCGATTAGGGTAATGGACTTGGACCACAAGGACCTACGTTTAAAACTACAGAAGGAAATTACAAAAAACATTTGGGCTAGTCAAAGAGCAATAAGCAAAGATCAAAATTAACTTAATTGGCAAAATCTAAAGAGGTGCCCATCCTGGTGTAATGGTTAGGGCAATGGACACTGAAAAAAAGACCCAAGTTCAAAATCCACAAAAAGCTACAGAAAGAAATTACAAAATAATTTTGGGCTATTCAGAAAGCAAAAAACATAGATCAAAATAAGTTTAATAGCCAAACTAAAGAGGTGTTATCCTTATTAATCATTTTAATTGTAATCTTTTAAAGAAGTGCCTACCTGGAGTAATGCTTACAACTTTGGACTCTGATCACAGAAACCCAGTTACAAATCACAGAAAGTTAGAGAGTTAAATTGGTACAAGATGTCCCCAATATAATATCATTTCTTAATTGTCATATTTTAAAGAGGTGCTTAACTGGAATAAGGGTTAAGGCATTGGACTCTGACCACAAGAACCCAGGTTTAAATCCCCCAGCAGGTTACAGAGTGAAATTGGGGCAACAAGTCTTTGAGAGAAGGCCCTTTTTTAAACATATCAGAGCAATATCCATAGATCAATACATACTTAATTGTCATCTGGGAAAGAAGAGTTTGCCTGGAGTAATGGTTAAGATGCTGGACTTGAAGCCAATTTAAACAAAACTTTCGATTAATAAACTCTTTAACAGATGACATAAGTAAATTTTGATCTATGTTAAGTGCTCAGAAAAGTTTAAAAATATATATATATCAGAGAACTTTTGCACCAGTTTCACTATGTAACTTTCACTGGTATTTGAACCTGGGTTCCTGTGATCAGAGCCCAGTGTCTTAACCATTTCTCCAGGTATGTACCGCTTTAACAGATGCCAAATAAGTATTTAATTTACTTATGGTAATGGTAAATATATTGGACTCTGATCACAGGAACTCAGGTTCAAATCCCAGTGAAAGTTACAGAGAGAAAATGGTGCATAGGGTCTTCCATATAAGATGCTTCTTTAAACTTTGAAGAGCAATAAACATAGGTCAAAATATACTTAATTGTAAACATTTGTAGAAGTACCTACATGGTTTAATGAATAAGACATCAGACTCTGGCAACAAGAACCACGGTTCAAATCACACAAAAAGCTACAGAGTAAAATTGGTTCAAGCCGTCTCACATCTAATATTGTTTTGGTAACTGTTCAGAGAAATAAACTTAGATCAAACATCCTTATTTGTCACCATTTAAAGAGCTGCCTACCTGGAGAAATAGTTAAGACATTGGGCTCTGACCACAGGAACCCAGGTTCAAAACCAGCTGAACATTACAAAGTAAGGTTGTTGCTTTTTTAAAATTTTCCAAGCAATAAACATAAATCAAAATATACTCTCTGGAGTAGTGGTTAAGCCATAAGTCTCTGACTACAGGAGCACAGGCTCAAATCCCACAGCAAGTTATAGAGTAAAATTGGTTCAAGATGTCTCCCATCTATTACCCTTTTGGTAACTATTCAGAGCAATAATCATAGATCAAAAAAATACTTAATTGTCATCTGATAAAGAGGGGCTTCCATGGAGTAATGGTTAAGACATCTGAGAACACTCTCTAGTGTTCAGAGGAAGTGTGTTGGCTGCAGTAGGGAGAGTTGTAGGGAAAGGCTCTCCCATTTCTTTATTTTTTTGTTTTGTATATTTGGTTTATGAACTATTGAGTTTTTTTTTCTTTCTTGTATTGTTTTTTGTCTTTACACCACCTAACCACAGCTTAACGCTGTCTGAATGGTGGTTGCATGTTTTTTTTTTGTTTTGTTTTTTTTGTATCTTTTGGTTTTGTTGGTCCTTTTTTTCAATTGTGTTTTTTAAATGGATAGACCTACAGATAAACTTGGAAATGGCTGGAGTGACACAAAAGGACAATGACAATGGACTGGAATACCGACAACATGATGAAAACAGAAAGCATGTAGAAATGAGAAAAGATCTGGTGGAAAGGAAATACTTAAAAGAGGCAACTGTGATTGTGGAGATGGCTAATGTGAATGAACCAAAAGCAGTAGATGTTATCAAAGCAATATCGGAAAGGATTGGAGAAGGGAAAGGCAGTGAGACCGAGACAAGGAAAAGAATATGAAGTAGCACTGGAGAAGGAAGAAACATGTGAAGAACTGATGGATGGACTGACTATTAATGGAACAATCTGTGAGGTAAAAAAGCTGCAAAACAGTGAGTATGTTGTATCTTTTATGCATGTGCCTGTCAACCTGAAAGATAAACTAAATTTTAGATAAATTGGAAGGTTGCGGGGTTTTCCCAACATCAAAAATTAAAAGGAGGCATTAACCGGGCTGATGATTGTACAAGATGGTACAAGGTTTGTCAAAGTGAGGTTCACCAGAGACGTGCCGGCCCACCCGCACAGCATGGAGATGGAGACAGCGGAAGGACAGCAATATTGCAGGGTGATGCACAGCTGCCAGGTGAACACCTGTCAGCTATGTATGAGCCCAGAGCATCTGCTGAAATACTGTCCAGATTTTAAGTGTTTTAAATGCATGGAAAAGGGACATTTTGCAAGTGACTGCAATTCTGTCAATGCCCGGAGTGCTTTGAGTTCTTAAATAAATGTGAATGTTGGATGAAAGGGGAGGAAGGAGGTAGACAAAGCCAGGTGGATGGATGAATGCTAGAAAGAAAACAATGAGAAAGAAACAAACAATGAAATGAAGCAAGAAGCAGAGAGATCGCAGCAAAAAGAAACAGGAGGAAAAGGACAAAAGGGACAAGGAAGAAAGTGAAGAGGAGAAAGAAAAGGAAGATGAACTAATACAAGCAGTGAACCAATGGAGGACACCGATGGATATATCGAATAGCTTGAAAAACATGATGGACGAGGTGGAAAAAGAACAAAACAAAGAAATGGACAAGGACAGAGAGAAAAGAGCAGAGGATGTGGACAAAGACAGAGTGGAGAGAGGACAAATAAGATGATCATTAATGGTAACGCCAAATGTGGGAACTGCAAGAAAAAAGGGATTAGTGAAATGTTTGAATAGATATGGTGTTAAAAGGTTTGGAGGAGAACGACTGAGATGTCAGGTTTTAGGTATCTATTTTTTTATCTTTTTAATGGTTTTAAGTTGTGTGACTTTTAATGCAAGAGGACTGCTGGATTTGAAAAAAATTGAAAAAGTAAAAGACAAATGTAAAAGAGCAGACATCAGTGCACTACAAGAGACGAATTGGAGAAAATGTGATGAATGAATATAAAAAGAGATGGTAAGGGGAAATTTTATACATTAATGGAGATGGAAGGTTGGGAAGAAGTGAAAAAGTGTTTTTTAATGAAGGAAGATATTTTAAGACTAGTAAGATTGTATATAAAGATGTGTTAGGGAAATGTATGGCAGTTAAAGCCAATTTGGAGGGAAGAGAATTGCTTTTTATTAATGTACATGCACTAACAGAAGAAAAAGAAAAGAAGGAGTTCTTTAATAACCTAAGAGGAATTATAATGGAGTATAAAGAAATACATGATGGGGATTTTAACACAGTATTTAGCAAACAGGGTATGTCAGAAGGGAGAAAGGAATTAAAATAATTAATGGAAGAAAATAATATGCTGGATGTGTGGAGAGAAAGAAACGAAGGGAAAAAAGAATTTTCAAGATGCAAATAGTTGGACAATTTGTGTGTAGAACAAGAATCAACTTTTTTGTTTTATGTAACAGAAATGAAAATTTTATTGAAAATATTAATTGTGAAGAAACCAGTTTCAGTGATCACAAGTTGTTGTATTTTAAAATGGACTGGAGTAAAGTGCAGAGAGGGCCAGGACTTTAGATTCTAAATACAGAGGTCTTAAAAAATAAAAAGTATCATTCAAAGGTTAAAGAAGTGATAGAAAAAGAGGAGAAAATTTTAATTTATAAAGAAGATCAGAGAATATGGTGGGAAAACGTTAAGTTTTTAATTAAAAGGTGTTTATAAAATACTGTAGTATAATAAGGAAATGTAAAAGATACAAGGAAAAGTAAATAAACAAAAAACAGAAAACTGGAAAAGGAAAAGAAATTATTAAAAGAGAAATAGAAGGTGAACTGAAGGAACTGAAGGAGAAAGAATATGAAGGGGCAAGATTAAGAAGCAGAGCAAGATATATGGTGGAGAGAGAAAAATGTACAAAATACTTCTTTGATTTAGAAAAAAGGGAGGGAGGACTAATTTGATAAAAGAGATAAGAGGGGAAGATGGTTGAATTGTAGAAGGAAATGAGAAGATTTTAGAAGAAATAAAGTATTTCTGTGAAGATCTGTTTCAGATCAAGGGTTGTGGAGAAGAACAAAAAAAAAAGAAATTGATGAACTACCTTAAATCAAGGCTAAGTGAGGAAGATAAAACCAATGTGATGAGGAAATTAGTGACACTGAGAGAGCAATTGAGCAACTAAATAAGAAGAAATCCCCGGGACTAGATGGTTTAGGAAGTGAGTTTGTTTTAAAGGAAGTTTAACAAAAATTCTAAATGAGCTTTTTAATGAAATTTTTGAAAAAGTAACTAAATAAATCAAAGAACGAGGACCGGATTAATGAAAATAATATATAAAAGAGGGGGAAAAGCTGATTTAAAAAACTACAGGCCTATCACCATGCTGAACACAGATCTCAAGATTTTAGGAAAAGTTTTAGCAAACAGATTAAAAGAAGTTATACTAAGTATAATTAAAAACAATTAAGCATAGAATAAATAAAGAGTAAAGTTAAATAAAGAGACACAGCAGATATAACAATGAGCATAAGAGATATGATATGGTACATGCAAGAAACAAATAAAAAGAATTATGTCATAAGTCTTGATTTTGAAAAAGCATTTGATAAAGTCGACATGAATATTTATTTGATACTTTAAAGGCATTTGGGTTTGGAAGGAATTTTATCAAATGGGTTAGAATTTTATAAAAGGGAGCTTTAACAAGGATAAAATGTAATAGGTTTTTTTAACAGATAGTTTTAAAATTACAAGGTCAATCAGGCAGGGTTGTCCGGTATCAGTGTTGTTATATTCATTGGTTGCTGAACTTTTAGGATTAACAATAGGACAATGTGGATGATACAACAGTAATTGTTAAAGGGAAAGAAAGTGTCAAAAATGTTATGGAAATTATAAAGGAGTATTGTAAAGGCTCAGGAAGTAAATTAAATGAGGACAAAACGGTACATACATGAAGTTTGGGAATGCATTGATTTTAAGGGATAATTTAAACTTTAAAGAAGTAGATGAAATGAAAATTCTAGAATTCTGATTGGTAAAAAACAAGAAGAAAGTAAGAGGCAAAATATGGGAAGAGTTAGTAACAGGAATAGAAAGGAGACTAAACTATTGGAAACAAAGAGCACTTAAATTGAAGGGAAAGGTTTTAATTTTAAATGTTTTAATGGTGTCTAAGCTTTGGTATGTTCTATATGTCCTGTTTGGACAAAAAAAAGAGGCTGAAAAAATGCTTTCTTGATTTTTTTATGGAAGGGTAAACCAGAAAGAATAGCTTACAATACGATCTGAGGGCTGGCGAAGAAGGGGGCTTAGGTTTAATGGACGTAAAACAGAGGAAAATTAGTCTAAGAGTAAAAGTAGTCAAGAAATATCTACGAGAAAAGAAAAAGTGGAATGAAAAGAAAAATGAAATATTTTATAATTTAATTTAATTTAGGGGAGGGGATATTATGTATGAAAACAAAAAATTGGATGACAAAGAATTGCCAGAATTTTATAGAGAAATGCTAAATGCCTGGGGGAAAGCTGTTGTGGAAAATTGAGTAGATTCCACAAGGGAGAGAAATCATTTAAAATCAACCTCTGTTCTTAGACAAAGACATTTTAAAACAAGGGAAAGGATTTTTAAAAAAAAAAAGTGGATAGTATCAGGGATAACAAGAGTACAGTGGACTCAAGTTGGGCCTGTGTTAGCCTAGTGGTTAAGGTGTTGGGCTACCAATTGGAAGGTTGTGAGTTCCATCCCAGGTCCACCAAGCTGCCACTGTTGGGCCCCTGAACAAGGCCATTAACCCTCAATTTCTCAGTTGTATTTAAAAAAAAAAAAAAAGATAATGTAAGTCGCTCTGGATAAGGGCGTCTGCCAAATGCTGTAAATGTAAATGATCCAATTCCACAGAAGCCAAGTTCCAATCCCACAGAAGGCTTCAGAGTGAAATTGGTGAAAGAGTCAATTAATCAGATCAAAGTTAGATCATAATAAACTTAACCCTTCTGTTATGGTGCGGTTAAATTGACCCATTTTATACTTTATAAATATAAAAATTTAGAAAAAATTTTTTGTGTAAAACTTCTGCTTGGTTTAATTAGTGTAATCAACATATAATATTCAAATGTTTAATTTCACATATTTGCAAGGAAAACTGAATAATCAGATGAAGCAGATAGGAATCAGAAATGTGTTTTAATAGACAAAACCATCATTCTTTTCTTGTCCATAAATACAATACACTTTTAAATTTGGAAAGTAAATACTTTCCATACACTGAATAAAATGTATATTACAAAGATACAGTTTCTAAACTAATCATGACAAAAATACAGGCATGTCATTATTTTAAGAATTTTCTATAATAACGGATGTGTTAATGGAAACCGACTCAATTTTGGACACAGGTTTGGCTTAACAAGTTGGCCCAGATTTTTATACAACAATTTAAACATTTTGTGCATTTCTGTCCAAATTAGGGATTCTCCATGTGAATTAACTGTGAACATCTAGCTGGTAGAGTTGAGCTGTGGGGAAGCAATATTTTTATGAAGCAACGTTATTGTTGAAGGGACTGGTCACTGTAATAAGTAAATAAAATTAAAATACAATTTCAAAAAAATTAACTGTTGTTTATTCATCTCCCTCCCCGACCTCCATTTGCTCCAGGATTCCCTCCAATACTTGTGCTTGCTTCTGCTTCTTAGGAGCATCTAGAAAAGAAACCACAGTATCGACTCCAAATGATTTCTGCATGTGAGTAGTTTATTGCAAATAACACAATGTACTCATCATTATAAATCAAACTGTAGTATAATATTAAAAGTTATAATAATCTTTATAGTATCACATCTTTGGTATTAATAAATCCTGGTCCACATAAATGTACACTCAAGGAGCACTTTATTAGGAACAATATTGTAAACTAAAGCCAACCATGTGGCAACAGTGCAATGAAAAAAATCGTGTAGATACCAACCAGCAGCTTCAGATAACGTTAACACCAAACATCAGAATGACTGTTGGTTGCAGATGGACTTTAAGTGTTTCTGTAACTGTTGAATTTCCTGGAATTTTGTGCCCAACATTGGCTTTAGAATGAAAGAATGGTGCAATAAAGAAAAACCCTACAGTAAACGGCAATTTTGTGAACGGAAATGCCTTGTTGTTGAGAGAGTTGAAAGGAGAACGGATCAACCGGTATGAGCTGACTGAAAGGCTACAGTACCTCAATAACCACAGTGTACAATTGTGGTGAGCAGAAACCCATCTCAGAATGCACAGCGTTTCAAACCTTGTGGTGGATGAGCAACATGATCTGAATCAAATACAACACCTTTTGGCATGTGGTAGAATGGGAGAGTCACGGTATGGTATCTGTGGGATTTTCATGATGCAATCATGTCAAAATGGACTACAATCTCAACAAAATCTATTCAACTTCTTGTGGAATCCACACCACAACGCATTTATGATGTTAGAGAGCAAATATAATTTACACAGTGGTGGCTCAAGTGGTTAAAGCCCCGGGTTGTTGATCAAAAAATCAGGGCCCAGCACTGCTGGCACAATCTGCCACTGGTGGGCCCCTGAGCAAGACCCTTTACCCTCTCTACTCTACTGTTATATCATGGCTGTGCTGTGACACCAACTTCCAAAAGCTGGTATGTGTTAAGAAAGATACTAAAAAGATCAATAAAAGCTTAATCTTCCTCTTCATACTGTCATATTTCAGCATGAACCAATGTGCTAGCTTTTAGCCATGTTTGTCTGTTGTACCCATTTGAAGCTGAGCACTTTCTCTTCACACACAGTGGATGTTCTTTATCAAAGGTATTTCCTCCATAAAAATGTGTCTCTTATAGCTGGATTAACGCATTACTCTACTATGTAATGTAGTATGTATACTATATACACTGTATATATAAAATGACAAGTAAACATGTTTTTACAACTAGTTCAATTGAGTGATATAAATTCTAATTAGAAATTCTAATTTAGCTGTGCATAAAGTGGAGAAGTTGTGCGGTCTTACCATGGAAATGTTGAGCTGTTTTTCTCCGCAGCTCTTCAACGCTCTCACCTGCGTCGGCCCATTCCAGCACCAGCCTCCTACCGTACAGATGAGTGCTGTGACACAGCGCTGAGAAGGCTTTCTGAAATACCAGAGACGATTTTACTACATGCATTTAATACATGTCAGTCTGGAATCTTAATAAAAAAACGGAGTGACAAAATGTCTGAATAACAGCATGAGAAAGGGACAGGAACAGATTCACTCACCTTGGCGTCCTGCTTTGTGAGAAAGTCCACGAAAGCAAAGCCACGATGAGCTCCACCAACTCCTTTCTTTGGCAGGCGGACAGTCTTCAGCTCCCCAAACGTACTAGAGAAGAAGGACAGAAATGAGCGTGTTGATCAACAATTCCTAATTTAAACTGAGCAAACACTCTTGAGCCAAAACATCATGTATTGGGAAGTAAGGTTCATATTTCCAAAATATAATCGGAATACATTTTTTGATGAAGTACAATTTCATAATGATTCACAAATTTCACAAATGATTGGCTTTCCCCAAATATTATTTAGCAAGATTCGTAAAAAGGCTCTCACCAGAAAAGCTCTCTAAGCTCTTTGACTGTAGCCTGGAAGGGGACATTTCGTACTAAGATCTTAGATGTCGTCTGTTTTTTAGCTGCTTGTTTCTTCTTGCTAGTGTGCGTCACAGCTGACCTGAGATCAGAAACAGACACAAATATATATACATATAAATAATATAGATAAACTGCATTAACATTTAATGCGACAAGGCATGTTCACCTAGACGGTGAACCATTTAAAGAATGTAAACTGGGGTTAAAAAAAAAAAGTTATTGGGTCGCAGCTTCTCTTCTCTTACTTTATTTCTCGTTCTGAAATTTTTAGCTCAAGTTGATGCCCATCGACAGTACAATTCTGCAGAGAAAAAGGAAACATTGATTAGAAATATACTCATCTCATGCAGAAACAGGAATACTCAAGACTGAAGTACACTTACTTGGAGCTGACGGATAGCTTTCTGAGCTGATTTAGGGGTTTTGTATTGTATGAAACCATAACCCATAGATGACAGTTTGCCTAAAAGAGAGACGACATACTAATTAATGATGCTTTTATACATGCAGATCTAAAAGGCTCAAAAACAGGCGGCATTGCAAACATTCAGCACACAAATGCATCCTTGTTATTGAAAATAAATAAATAAAAAATCAGGAGCTGACGCTGGATGAGAAAAAAAAAATCCATTTGAATTTCATACACTAGACAATAGAGTACAAAGTGCATAGTGTTTGGCTAAAGTGCACCATTTGGGACACACAACTACTGAACACTCCCTGTAGTGGACAAGATTTTTTTATAACCATATGATGCTTTTGAGCCAAGCATCGTGAGCTCATTTCTAAAACTGTTACAGAATGGAATTCTTATCAGATTTCAAGGTTGTGTGATTGTGTCGAAGGGTTCGATTAAAAGGGACAACATCTGGTGCATATTTACTATCAGATGCCTGAAAAATATATTTTAAATAAATACATATTTTGAATAAAGCTTAAAGGCGAGTATGAGCATACCTGATTTGTCTCTTTTTTTGGATATAGAGCACATTTTTAATTCTCCACATTTAGAGAAGGTCTGTAAAACACACATACAAACACACACACAAAGACTCTTAAGAAAATAGCTATGACACTAATACATTGTAATAATACAATAATCCTTCCACTAAAATCCTGGACAACTGACCCTTAGGTCATATCTGCTCCTCTCAGCCCAACCCTTAATGTCAGTCTCGTGAACTCTAACCCTACCTCCGTTAACGAGTCCTCGGTGGTGCTGTAGTTCAGGTTTTTAACGAAGAGTGTTGAACCTGGCAGACTTAACTCTTCTTCTTCCTCTTCCTCCTCGTCTTCCTCAACCTGTTTGTTTGTGCCTGTTTGCTGATCTGCCACATTTTTATTCACATCTTCAGGTTCGGCTAAGTAAGCAGGGGAAAGGATATAAAGAATAAGCAATGAGGAACAAAACATATCAAAGCTGAAATCTGCCCAGAGTAGAGAACAGACAGATTCTAAAAACATCATGGTGGACATTTGTTTTGTTTTTTAAAATTTCACCTGCTTTGTGCTGCTTAGGGGGTGTTGAAAAAACAGCCATTGGAGCCCACTCTAAATACAAGGGAACATGCTGAAACTAGGATGATAGAAAGATTCAGATAAAGACAAGGTCAGCTGAAAATCAAAAGAAGCTGGAAAACATAATGACCAATAAAAATGTTCTGTTTTTTATTATGTTAGACAGATTAATTTACCTTAGTATATGCGAGTCTGGTGAAGGCACGTTTGGCTTCAGTGGGCTCCAGAAATTCTACAATAGCAGTGAGGCCAGATGGGGGCAGCAGAACCCTCCCCAAAGAGCCATAAGGGCAGAAAAGTGCCTCCAGCTCTTTCACTTCTACTCCAGATGGAAGGTTCTTCACCAAGATTACAGAGTTACTCCTCGGGCCTGTGGCCTGGACCAATTCAAAAACAAAATAATAGAAAAAAAATGTTAAAGAGCAAATAGCTTAAAAAAAGCAAACACTTAAGTTAACAAATGTTCAAATTCACTATTTTGTACCTGACTGAAAGAGTCCAGAGACACACCACTGTCCAGCAAGAACTGTCTAGTTTCCTGAATGATCTGTGTTTCACCAAGAGCCATTCTCACTGCCAGGCTGCCCTGTGACTCCTACACACATACACGGTAAACCAAGTTATCGCTAATTTTTAATTGCGAAATTTACATTATGATCATTATGATATTATATGATATCATATCTTACATGATCAAGAACTTGGCTTTTGGTCGTGTTGTATTTCTCAGCAATGACATCAGCTACTGCACTCGTGCCCAAAAACAGCGTGTTCCAATTATGGGAGCTGTGTGAGACAAAGAACACATCAAATCTGTAACAGCAGCTATCATAACATTATTACTACATTTAATCTGCAACACAGAAGCGCAATCTGTGTTACGCTTTAATGCAGTTTCATTTCCAGGACGCATACTGAGAATTTCCTACAAGTCAAAAAAAATTTTTTTCATGCTGACCTGCCACTGGCTGCCTTAGCCTTGGCGTCCTTCTGCCTCTTGTAGGAAGAACTACCTGGAGCATTGGGACCCTGCTCTGGCTTCTCCTTCTTTACCCTGGAGGGTATGATGTGCAATATCCGACCCTACAGGGCAGACAGCACGTAAACAAAACCACTGCAGACATGGAAATGATTAAAAAAAATAATAATAATAAAATAAATCTACTCCTGTACCTGAAATATATGGCCATCCAGCTGAGCTAAAGCAGTCACTGCATTTTCTGGGATCATGTAGGTAATAAATGCAAAGCCTTTGGGTTTCTTACTCAGAGAGTCAATGGGAAAATGGAGCTCAGAGAGATGACCTGCAGAGAAAACACACTTCATCAGATGCAGCATAATTTAGTTTATCACACACTATTCAGCACTGCATCTGGACAGTGTGGGCAATTTCCACAGACAAGTATATTGACAAGTTTCAAATCATTGTAAAAAGAAAAGAAACATGAAACTCACTTATAATGGAAGTCTAAGATTCAAGAATTTATTTAACTTGCAGTAAAATGAAAATCCAGCCTATTCCTCCTTAGACTGTGCAAACAAATAACTACATTTAAGAAACTAAATAAATAAAAAAAAAGACTAAATGAATAGAAAACAAGAAAGAACCCTAATACAGTCAGTAAACAGGTACAGGACTCAGACACAGGGCTACTTTTACCAGAGAAGAAGAATTCATTTACTGGATTGAAACAAAGAAGTCACCCTGAACACACATGTATACCACAATAGCTTTTAGAGAAAACTTGAAGAACCAGAATATGTTTACTAGTTGCATCCAACCACATAATGGCATGTTCTCATCCGTTTCATTCTTTACCTGTTTTGTTAAAGTAGAACAGCTTTAGTTTGGAGTTTCAACAGTTGCCCATAGGCTTCCTTCATAATTAGGTTTAGAGGAAACCGATTTGCCGTTGGCATGTCATCCAAGGTGCTAACACTTCCTGCCTTACTCCCAATGTTCCTGTGATAAGCTCCGGATTCACCTCAACCCTGATTAGTTTAAAGCGTTTACTGAATGTGAGTGAGCGAGATTTACTGCTGTTATCACAGTCTGAAAATTCTCGTCTGTAATACCTGCACTTTCTCTACAGAGCTTAGGTAAAAAAAAATATTTTACATTTAATTCAATTCATTATATCTGTAAAGTCCCCTCCTTGAACCGCCACATTATTGTGGTGGAGGGGTTTGCGTGCCTGAATGATCCTAGGAGCTATGTTGTCTGGGGCTTTCTGCCCCTGGTAGGGTCTCCCAAGGCAAACAGGTCCTGGGTGACGGGCCAGACAAAGAGCGGTTCAAAACCCCTTATGAAGAAAGATAAAACAAGGTCCGTGACGTCGCCCGGTATGGCGCAACCGGGGCCCCACCCTGGATCCAGGCCCGGGGTTGGGGCTCGCATGCGAGCGCCTGGTGGCCGGGTCTTACCCCACGGGGCCCGGCCGGGCTCAGCCCGAAGGAGCAATGTGGGGCCGATCTCCTGTGGGCCCAACACCTGCAGGAGAAACCGTAAGGGGCTGGTGCAATGTGGATTAAGTGGCAGTCAAAGGCGGGAGCCTCGGCGACCCAATCCCCGGACACGGAATCTGGCTCTACGGACATGGATGGATCTCTGTAAAGTGCTTTTAACAATTCCCTTTGTCTCAAAGCAGCTTTACATAAAACATAGAAACAGAGTAAAAAATTAAGTTATTATTTCTCTCAAACATCTATCCCTAATGAACAAGTCAGAGGCGATGGTGGTAAGGAAAAACTCCCTGAGATGATATCAGGAAGAAACCTTGAGAGGAAGTGACAATGAACAGTAAATAATGTAACAGTAAATAATGTCCTCCCTACAACAGATAGTAGTTGAGTGGAATAAGGCAACCAATAGCTCCTGAGGAACTAACAGGTCAGAGCAATTTCTGAGTTCACCACAGACCCAACACTAAATCCTTAATGCTGAAGTCTGCAAAAGATCACGGACGAAAACCAGACCCAAAAAGCTGATTGACGCAACAGTGGTTCAAAGAGGGTGTGACCATCGCCAGGTGGCGACATCCAAAGCAATCCCATGAGTCACTAACTGACTGAAAATTACAGTAAAATTGCTATTATAATTTATTTTTTATTTCTGTGTTAAATGTTAGTCCATATGAAGTGATTTTGCAGACAAAATGAAAATAAATTCATAATTATATAAATTATATTTGCAATTGTGTTTTCTACTTGTCGTTGTAAAAACCGTAACAATTTAAATGCAAACCGTTTGCAATTCCGTTTACGCGACGGCACAACCCCATTTGCAATTGAATTTCCATTTGCAATTGAATTTCCTGTCTTTCGAGTTACGACACTGACTCATTTTAATCTCAATAGCAATTCCCCATTTGCTATTTCACTTCTTCTAGCGTCACGTACGAAGCCTGCCAAAACTCAAGTGCAATCGCAAATCCTTTTGCTTTTATGTTTTCAATGCCTGCACGTAAACCTGTCAATCATTGTCAGGTAGGTGGGATTATATTATGGGGCGTGTTTGTATCTGGAAGTGATGTCATTCACAATCGACCACCGTGTTGAGCTCCTCGCGGTCAGCAAACAGAACGTTTTATTTACGATGGATGTGATTGGGGAAGTTGACATTATGATACTCACACAACAGGCCGAAGACAGTTCCTTCACTACTGATTACCTCTTACTGAAAAGCCATATCATTTAAGTCAGGTTAAGTGAGTTTGGGACCTAAACAAATAGCAACATTAATAAAGTTGTTTTCGCCAAACTCAGTGAAGTGACCGCAAGACTTTCTGTTTGTATTTTGAGATGTCGGTTCCAGAGCTGCAACAGCCTCTCGCAGCAGCTGGGAGATTGACTTTGCAATATAATTATAGATTTTATAGGATCATAACAGCAGTCAGAGGTATACTGAATAAACAAACGTGAAATACGAAACAGGAATATATCAAATAAAAAAGGGCAAAATATTACATAAAATAACCAGTCAAACAAAAATGTGAAAATGCTTACAGGCTGAAATACATTTTACAGCTTTTTTGTTACTTAAACATAATGTATTTAATTATTGTTGAATTTCAGCTTTTAAAACTAAGAACAAAGGGCACCACATTTATATTTATGAATACTAAATTAAGTGAATGAAGAAATATTCCTTATGATAACATTTCTAAAAGGAGAAAATGACGAATAAAACATTTTTAAAGCAAAGCTAAACGTTTGACAAGATGTGAGCCTTAATAAAGCAGGGCTCTTAAGTTTTGAAGACAGGCAAGCATGACATGTCCGATCATAGAAAATACCCTCTCTAATGAATATGTTGTTTTTTTTCCCCCATTGGTTGTTGCGTTAAATCTTACCCAGATAGTGCTATTTTCTGACTGGCTATTGTGTAGCTTCTTTTTTTGATTGGCTGATAAATGTTAGGCTCGACCAAGAGCTCCAGGGGAGACGCACTTGATTCCTGCTGGGTTCCATAGAGACAGCGGTGCGGACAGATACATTTTGGGGAATGCGGCATATAAAATATATGATAAATAGTCAAAAAGATTTTTCTGCGTTAGAAATATGATGTGTAGCAGGAGAGGGTGACAAAAGATCGAAATGCGTGACTGTCACTCTCAATGCGTGACACTTGACAGCCCTGATAAAGAGAAGAAATAGGACCAGTACCGGACTGAGTGAGAGCAACTCCAAAATAAGTGAATGATTGTTTCATGTAAACCACAAAAAGTACAGTATATGTCAATATCACAACTAAATCTGTTTATATGATAATTGCAAGGATAATACTTATAAATGAGCTAAAAAAAATTCTTTGATTTTGTTAGTGATTAAGTATTTATGGGGAAGGTTCCACAACAGGTCATCAATAAAACCATTCAAAATGAAATAACAGTAGGGTTGGAGACCCTTTTAAACAGAGATTATTGCTTTTTTTATTGGGGAATGGGAGAAACAAACGCAACCAGTTTCAGTACCAGCAGGATTCAAGAAGTATGACGGAGGCCCGAGAGCAGGTTTTTTTTAAGAAGCATCTTTAGACCAGAGGAAATAGCCTTTCTTCAGGAGAAACTGGAATACTATATTTAGACAGAAACTCAGAATAGGTCACCATTACACTGTGTTAAAGAGTAAATAAAAACTGGCACGGTTGCACATATTCTGTTCGGGCCGACGATCGACTGTGAATGGCGTCACTTCCAGATATAAACACGCCCCATAGTATAATCCCACCCCGACAATGATTGACAGGTTTACATGCAGACATTGGAAATGCAAACGCAAAAGGATATGCGATTGCATTTGAGTTCTGGCAGGCTCTGTACGCGACACCAGAGGCAGTGAAATAGCAAATGGGGAATTGCTATTGAGATTAAAATATGGCTTCATAATTATAATATAATTTGCAATTCCTTTTTCATTTTGTCTACAATATCAGTCATTAAGTCCACTCCATAACTACAGTTGTTGCAGTCACTCAAAGTTTTTAAGGATAATGACTAAGTCTACTTTTATCATTTAATACTAAATTTGAAAATCCATCCCTAAGTAACAATACATTATGTCTAATATGCAAAGTTGGCCGGGATTTTAAGGTTAGTTTGAGAATCACTAGCTTTTGCTGCGACTTGTATGTTAATGACACTTCCTCTCACCGTGCTTAGTGAAGAGCTCTTTCAGCTCTTCTTCTGTACACGTATAAGGCAGGTTCCTCACGAAGAGCCGTCCAGATTCGGACACATCCTCCTCTTCTTCATCCTCTTTCAGCTCAGAGACAAAGTTTTTCTCCTGTGGAGCTGCTCTCGTTTTTCTCTTGTCGGCGAAGTTTGTGACTCGGAATACTTCGATATAGCGTCCACCTGTGAACACAATACCATGTATTACACACACACACACACACACACACACACACACACGACATCAACTTTTATTTAAACATCTAAGGGGCTTTTTACACCTGGTCAATACATGCGTTTTCTGTGATCCGATAGCTATCCGATCGTAAAAAGACCAGGTCTAAATGCCCTCCGATATGTTTTCGAGACGGATATAAATCCTATCGTTCAAACCACTTCAGGAGGTGGTCTGGGACACATTTCAGGTGAAACTGGACAGGTGTAAATGAATGTGGTTGTTCAAGCCACATACGTCAGCGCTATACACCTCCCAAACGGAAGTACGTCACTCGCAAGTGACTCACGAGTTGTGCATCGCACCAGAAACAAACAACATGGACGACACGCAGGTTGGGTTTTTGTAGCATAACCGTCGCAACAAGTTTTTTCGTCTTCTTTTTGATTGCATTCTGAAAACCGCATACACCAAAGCGTGTTCCATTTCAATTACCCCAGAAATGAGGTAAAATATAATTGCATTTTGGGCGGGAGTAGAAAGATCGGATTGATATCCGGTTCGCCAAGACGCATTTATGTGGCCTAATGTAAATGGAACAGTTTTAACAAATCAGATACAGTAGCTATCGGATCAAAACACATGAAGTGACCAGGTGTAAAAAGGCCCTTAAGTGTCTTCTAGCCATGCATTTTCTATACCACTGATTCTACAGTGATGTCAACCAATCACATGGTACAATCACATACACACACATTCACACTACTGCTAATTTACATTTATCTTATTTTATACAACCGAGCAATTGAGGGTTAAGGGCCTTGCTCAGGTGCCCATCATGTGCAGCTTGGTGGACCTGGGATTCGAACCTTCTAATCGGAAGTGTTTAACAACTCTGTGCTACCACGTCCCCTGTGGTATTAATCAATTTAGAGGTTTCTTTGGACTGAAGGAGGAAGTAAAGCATGTAAACGCTCATTTAAAACTTCAGATACAACAATATTTCTGGTACCGAATGACTTACCCATATAATCTTTGTCGAGTTTCAGAGCTCTTTCCACCTCAGCTTCTGAGTGCAGATCCACATACACGTTACCTGAACACAAACCTATTCAGTCATACATCTTGTATACAGGATGATCTGCTACTTTTCAACCTTAGCTGGCAGTTTGAACATTTTGAGACCACAACATAGAGGAACATCATTCTGTGACACGTCTCTGAAACTGTTTGAAGTCTGTCTGTCTCTCCAGGAATGCTTTTCCTGAACCTGCTTTAGAGAACTCTTAACTTATATTCCCGCCGATCATTAATGTTGTTATTCATTAAGAGTCGTTTTTTCTTTTGTCCTTTGTTTTACTGCATTTGTTCATCTCAGGAGCATGAAAAAAAAAACATTATTTAAAAGTCACTATCTGCATTTATCCAGTCATGTTTGCTGATACTATAAATAAGTACATTAACTAAGGGTTTAGGAATGTATATTGTGAAATGTCAGATTATGACGATGCAAGATTAATTCTCAACCCCGGTAAAGTATGAGCAGTATTAAATGTGAAAAGCCAAGAATCTGTTTACAATGACTTTCTTTTTCACTTCATGTGTGAAAAGCCATTTTGTTTTTTATAGCCATAACCCCATAAACAGCCGATGTCCTGAGAAGGAATGTACCATAAGGATGTATTGTTTTTTTTTTTCAGGTGTCTTCATAAACCATAAGTCATTAAAAGGGGGCTATATTTAAATTAAATAAAAGAATAGGCAAATGTAATAGTAGTATATTGTTTATAGCTTGTACATACCAGGTACGTGGTGGGCTCTTACCTGAGATACGGCCTTCTTTGTTCTTGGCGATACGGATGGCCACAGGCTTCAGAGGCAGCATAAACTCTCTCACTTGTTGCTGAAGAAAATAAACACAAGAACTCAACAAGAATGTATGCAGTGAAAAAGAACAAAAAAAAAAACAGTTATCCTAAAAACATTTATTTAACTCCCCTTATTCTGCTCTTCATCTTTATTCTTTAAAGATTATTGCTCAAAAATCTTTGAGTTATTCTGTCATTCCAACATAACTAAATGCCGAATCTTTGCGATTTCCAATAAGTTATGGGGGATTGAAGTCTTGACATAGCAGCAGATAACTGAGTGAAGAAACAGTGCATCAGTAGGATTTAGACATTACCTCTTTAACAGTGAATGGCACTCCTCGTAGCTTGACTGTGAATTCTGTAGCAGGTTCAAACTATAGAGGAGGACAGAATTAACAACGGAAATCAAACATCTGGCACAAAATGCTGAGAAATTTTTCACAATGGTTAGAACAAACCTTGTTTTGTGATGCTAATGCTGATGGTGCTTGCTTCTGCTTGTCTTTATCTCCAGACTCATATGCAGTGTTCATTTGTTGCATTGAACCTTCTTCTTCTGCATTATCATCCTCCTCCTCCTCCTCCACCTCCTCCTCCTCATCCACCAGGTCTGGTTTCTTCACCACTTTGGAGCGGAGGTAGTCCATATCTGACAGACTTTCCTTTATAGCCATCTTAGTTGAATCTATTTAATCAGAGTGATTATATTCCACAGATACCATTATTAAACTGTGTGCTGCACCATCAAATTTGTGAGGGGGAACAAAATCATTGAATTCCTCTATATACACCATGTCCTTTATGTATCAAAGAAATAAAGACACACCCTGCTTATCTTCATCCTCATCCTCATCCTCACTCAGCTCCTCAGACTCATCAGAGTCAAAGTTTAAATAGTCATCGCTGACAGCTTTCTTTTTCTCTGGCTTTTTACTTTCGTCCACTGCTCCAGCTTCCACAGCGTCGTTAGCCCACGTAGGCACCTGTGTGCGATTTTTATGCACCGCCAGGAACTCTTGGAAGCCTTCGTCATTTTTCAACTGAGGATTAAGACAAAACCAACGTTTACAGAATATCATATGTTTTTAATTTAAATACCACAGTGTGCTTTTTTGTTTTATAGAGATGGTTTAACAAAACGATTGCAGTGCAAAGATCATCGTAAATTGCGGGAGTAAACAGAGTAAAAGCACTTTATACTCTACTCAACACTTTGTACCAGTTGATCAAAAGTTTACTATTATTAGATTTATAGCTTGTGCTTTATGAGGGTCATGTCACAACCCCAAAATACAAACAAACCGGGCTACACTATGTAAACTTTTACAGAAAACATGTGCTTGGGATAATACTCAGGCCCTGTAACAGCATGGAGGAATTGCTCATGATACATTTTTCCATGAAAAAACTGTTTTAAAATTTTATCTTCATTGGCAATCTAAAACTTGTTAATATAAATATAAATAAAAGCAATACTGGAATCTGGTTCCTTCATTTGATGTACAAGGAAAAACTCACTTCTCCAAGAAGGTCAAGAGGCTGTTTCCCTTTCTTTCCCTGTGACATAAGGCAAAATTCATTCTTAAAACCCGAATTCTGTAACAGTTGTAACTGTAAATAATGAAAGCTTAAGCAGCCTTTTTCATACGTGCTTAGAAAAAAGTTCCTGTTTCACCTTGATTTCATCTCTCTTTTCTCCTTCAGGCTTCTGTTCATCTTTTGTTTTGTTTGGCTGGTGGCTGTGCTTGCTCCATGGTCTCGCTTTGTTGGGGTCTCCAAAATCTGTACAAAATTCCAACTGACATACAAAACAAATAAAAATATCACCACTATTCAGATACCAACAGAACATTAATGATGGTGTTTATGAAGCTTGAGCGTTCAAGATTCAGTCACCCATAAAATGTATTAATGTATAGTTAGGATTTTGATTTCCGTAGTTGTTTAATAATATGGTAGGAATAATGTAAGCATAATCAAAAAAAAAAGTAATAAACTTGATGAAGACCCAGTTTATAAAGCTAGAGATACTCACCTTCCACTTTATTAGGAACACTTGGTCATTAATTCAGTTCTCTTATCAGCAATTAAAAGTATCACGCAGATGCAGGTCAAGAGCTTCAGTATATACCAACATCAGAATGGGATTTTCACACACGGCAGTCTCTAGAGTGTACGGTGTGGGACTTCAGACTAAAACAAGTTATTGATGAGAAAGCTAAGAGGAGAAACACCAGACTGGACTGAGCTGATTAGAGTAAATGAAATAACCAGTCTTTACAACCCATCGTGAGCAGAAAAGCATCTCAGTACACTAAACATCAAACCATGGAGCTGGATGTGCTTCAACAGCAGAAAACCACATTGGGTTCCACTCCAGATCTGAACACGGATCTGAGGCTTTCATGGGCAAAAACTCGCTGAAACGGAACAAATGGCGGCTAAAAAAAAGACAAGGTGTTTTTTTTTTAAAAAATAAGTTTAGCTTGGTTATTCACACCATCCTGGATAAACTACTGACACTGCTGTGTGGGAAAATCCCAAGAGATGATCAGTTTCTGTAACACTTAAAACAGCCACATGGACTTTATATGACATCATTCATAATAACAGTCTCTGGTGCTTCTAATAATTTATAATCACACCCTCCAGTGAAGCACAAATGGACTCAAGGATTCTTTTCCTGGTCTATCTAAGGGAGTTTTCCTTCTCATGGTCACCTCATACTTGCTCATTAGAGATGAATAGAAATACATTTAAGTTTAATATTAATCTTGTTCTTTTTGTACTATATTGCTTATGTAATGTAAACCTGCATTGAGACAATGTCCACTGTTAAAAAATAAATAATTAAATAATAAAAAAAGTGCAATACAAACCAAATTGAATTGAATTACAAGCACATAAATGAATGACTGGATAAATAACTGCATAAATGGACAAGTGTTCCAAATAAAGTGGATGAATAACAGCATCAGAAAAGTGTCTCTCTGTGTCCTCTGACACTCACCGTGACTCTGGACGTATCTACAAAGCTTTTATTGAAATGTTTTAACGCCTTGGCTGCATCTTCTTCGCTCTTAAATCCAACGAAGCCGAATTTCCGAAACTTGCCGTCTTTAGTGAACTTCAGTCCGCAGTCTGTCAGCGTCCCGAAGGCTGTAAACATGTTACGGAAGCGCTCTTCCTTCATCTGTGTTCAAACACATGCAGTAACATCACTGACGAGTATTTACTTATTTACTTATGCTATTAAAGCACGAAATAGCTCAGATATTTCACCGCATGCTGTGGGTTAGAAATACTCACCCCATTCGGGAGGTTTTTCACAATAAGTCGTGACATGTTGTATTTTTACGGTACGTTTTATTAAGGTAAATAGTTTAAATATGATTTATCAACAGTCAAGCATGGTGGCTCTCACTAAGTCGCCATCTTTGTAGTGTGAAGAAGTGCAATCGTCATCAGGATGCTCTTTACTGCCATCTACTGAACGGCAAAGTTACTCCAATTCGGTTATTCATTCATTCATTCATCTTCTACCGCTTATCCGAACTACCTCGGGTCACGGGGAGCCTGTGCCTATCTCAGGCGTCATTGGGCATCAAGGCAGGATACACCCTGGACGGAGTGCCAACCCATCGGAGGTGTGAGGCAAACGTGCTAACCACTAAGCCACCGTGCCCCCCTCCAATTCAGTTATTAGTTATTTATTTCCGTTTTCCAGACCTACAAATTACAGATGAAGCGCATACAACGGCCAGAGAGAGAGAGAGAGAGAGAGAGAGAGAGAGAGAGAGAGAGAGAGAGAGAGAGAGAGAGAGAGAGAGAGAGAGAAATGAGAGAGAGACAGAGAGAAATGAGAGAGCGAGAGAGAGAGAGAGAGAGAGAGAGAAATGAGAGAGAGAGAAATGAGAGAGAGACAGAGAGAAATGAGAGAGCGAGAGAGAGAGAGAGAGAGAGAGAGAGAGAGAGAGAGAGAGGTGACAGAAAACACTCAGGTTCCTTCAACTTTTCCTTCATAGACTGAAAACAGATTTTTAAATCAGCTTCATTTAAGTCAGAGTTTGTGTGCGACAGGATGAGGGTTGGAGCTGTGTGTGTGTGTGTGTGTGTGGGGGGGGGGGGGGTATTATTCCCTTTCTTCACTTCTAAATTGAGAAAAAGAATAAAAAGAAGTATAATAACAAAGAATACTAACATATTTTATTAACATACATCTAAAAGTATATTATTATTATTATTATTATTATTATTATTATTATTATTATTATTATTATTATTATTAGTAGTAGTAGTAGTAGTAATATAATAATAATAATAATAATAATAATAATAATAATAATAATAATAATAATAATAATAAAGTTAAAAGTGAATGTATACATTCATCAGGGAAAGATGAGTGTTTCAGGTGACGCCATTAAGTAATTGACAGTTTTACAACTTTTGGCTCCCAAACCTTGTTTTTTTTTGATGAAGTTTAAACACACAATGCTCTGCTCTGAGGTCTGTTAAATGAGTGCTAAATTACACAGGTCATCAATGTACACTGTAGAAATTTTGTTTATTCTAATAGCCATTATACCCATTATTTATTTGCAGTATAGAGAAGTAAATGTGTATTATACCCCAAATGTTTAAATGTATGTATTAGAGCCAGAATTGTTGGTTCTAAAGTAGAAAGTCCTGGGCTAGAGTAAATAAATTACTGTCTTTTTTATTTATTCTTTTATTTGTATTTTTTTAGACTATTTTTGTACAACTTTGAATCCCTCCTAGTTCCCCATTTGCTACTTTTTATTTGAGTTGTAAAACATTTGCAATTTCAGGTTGTAGTCATTTTAGATGATTACTGACTGTCATTTACAGATTTAAATTATCAACTGTTTAATATTATTTCACTGTATTACTGACATTTGGGCTTCAATAAAGTGGGACACAGTATTTTGCTAGGCTAAGACTTCTCTCTTCGGCAATGTGGAAAAACGTAAATAGGCATCATGGATTAAATATCAGCATTTAATAATATCATTTAATATTTATACACATTAGACAACAGCTTTACAAACAGTCAATAAATAAACAAACAGACAATAAATATTAAATAATCGAAAAAGAGCTGAATTAATATATGTAAACATACTGTCTCTCATAATGGTATAGAAAATGCCATTTGGTTTAAAAGTTATACTACTAAAAAGAATTACAATGGGTTATTGTTTTTGCAGAACCTATAGCTCCCTTACCACCTTCCCTTAACATATGTTCTGCAGTTCCACACTATTGCTGTGCAATTAAACTAAAAAAAAAAAAAAAAAAAGCTTTACTTTCAATTTGACCAGCATTTGAAATTAGGGCACACAACAAGGTTCTTTCAAAAGAATGTATACAATTACAAAATGCACAAGAGTGAAAAAATAGCAGTAAAAATATCAGTCTATATTCAGTCATTGTTCAATTGATAATTGGTACATTTATCTACAATGGCACTCTATTTCAGTAGTGAGCAGAATTCTGGATATTTGCAAACCAGCCTGTTGCAAGTTCTTCTGAGGCCAGATTGGCCGTGCTCATTAAGAGTTTAGTAAAATGCAGTTCTGGTGTAGAATCTTAGTTTTACACTGAAAAGACATCCACTGGACCTTCAGTGGGCTCCTGAAGACCCAGAATGCTGTAGGCCATTCTTTTCTGATGACCTGGTAACCGCACACCAATCTTTTTCAAATCACTGTAAGAGATAAACGATGAGTGAAATTAGTATAAAATAATGATAAAGATTATAGTGTCACATAATTAACTGATTTGTTGAAGGTATGTATGTAGGGCTGCCTGTGCTTTTGTTTACTTACTCAATCTTCAAGTGCAACACCTGCCCCATGGTTGTAATTCCAGCATGTGCAAAGGCTTCTTTATACTGGTTCAACTTCATAGACTCTAACCATTCATCCACAGACATAAAGGGGCTGCCATCATTTCCACTAGTGTTGGGCAGGCGAATGCACACTCTGCGGGAATAAAATGTAATTAGGATTTTTAAACACCTCACACAGTCTGTTTTTGTTCCATAATCAAGCCATCTGCATTATTTGTTCAACCATGTATAAAATTTTTATTTCTCCTACATAACATGAGCTATGACACTTACCGTAGGTCTATGTTGGCAATTGCTGTAAGGGACTCTGGGCTGCGCAGATGATTGTCCAGCACATTGAGGACATCAAAGAAGCATGGACGTTTTGAGCGATCCTGCATCCAGCACTGCAGCATTAATTCATAAATAGCAGATGGACAGTCCATCGGTGCCGGCAGCCTGAAACCTTCATGTATGGCCTTCATAACCTAAAATGTAAAGAGAAAATAAGGTCACCTTCCTGTTCTTTAAATCTACACCCAGTAAATAAGGAATGACTAACAATGACTAACAAATTTATCCTTGAATGCACATATCTCTATACACAGCCTGTATATTCATAGAATAACCCCGTGGTACATATTTGGCTTTGTGTATTTCTATAATGTACCTTAAGTAAAATTATGTAAAGTTCAGTGTCAAAATGATGTACCTCATGGTTGCTCATGTCCCAGTAGGGTCTCTCTCCAAAAGCCATCACCTCCCACATGACAATACCAAAGCTCCACACATCACTGGCAGAAGTGAACATCCTGTTTGCAATGGCTTCTGGTGCTGTCCAACGAATGGGAATCTTTCCTCCCTAAAAATAAAAATAAAAACAGATTATATAACTAAAGTGTGTTAAGGACCCTTTCTACAGTATGTATATAGAACAGTACTGTCATTATGTACATGTGTATTAAAAACCACTGTATTAAACATTACTACGAAGTAGCTTACACTAGTGGTATAGGTGCCTTCAGGATAGTCTTCCAACACACGTGAAAGGCCAAAGTCTGACACTTTGCACTCCAGGTTGCCATTTACCAGGATGTTGCGTGCAGCAAGATCTCTGTGTACGTATTTTAAATCTGACAGATACTTCATCCCTGCTGCAATGCCACTAAGCATGCTCACCAACTGGTATGAGGACAATTCCTCATCATGGTCCTACACATTAGAAAAGAGTGATAATTATTTATATGATAGAAACAGAAATATCACAATACAAGAAATCTGAACAACATGAGGCTTGTGGTGTTGAACATACCCGCAGGTACTGATCCAGAGCTCCATTTTCCATGTACTCTGTGATGATCATAGCATGCTTGACTGAAATGAAAATCACAGAAATATCCAATTAGCATATGACAACACATTAATCAGACAATGTCGTATGACATGCTTTACATGTTAAATGACTCGGCTGAGTGGGTGCATTGTGAGCCATGGTTGACACGTACATTTGGTGACAACCCCCTCCAAGTGTATGATGTTCTTATGCGAGAACTGGCCCATGATGCTGGCCTCACTCAGGAAGTCCTGCCTCTGCTTTTCGGTGTAGACATGTCTTAGTGTCTTTATTGCAACAACCACTTCATTACGGCCTGGTAGCTTCAGGACACCACGAAATACTTCACCAAACTCTCCTATGGGACCAAAAAAGTGGCAGAATATGTGTACTGCTTTTGTATATAACATTAATATGAATAGAAAGTAATTCAGTGTACTGCATGACTTGTGCCAAAACATATGGGCAATTTGAATTATTGTGAATAGAATAACATTCCAACTCCAACTCCAATGTAGAAGCACTAAAACAGTATTTAAGTATGGGATATAATAATAATGATAATGTAATTATTTGCAGGATTACCTGCTCCGATAACTTTCTGCTTAGTAATGTGTCTAGGGTGAATTTCACTGGCAAACTTAAGGATTGCAGTGCAGGGGTCCTCATAGGTATGTGGGTCCACATAGGTCTTCAGATGGTTTTCTGTGGCACAGGAAGAGAGCATGTGATATGTTACATGGTAAACTGTAGCCTAAGTAAAAATTTATATATATATATATATACACACAACACTGAAGAAATGACACTTTACTACAGTATAAAGTAGTGAGTGTAAAGCTTGTATAACAGTGTAAATTTTCTGTCCCCTAAAAATAATTCAACACACAGCCATTAATGTCTAAACCGCTGGACACAAAAGTGAGTACACCCCTAACTGAAAATGTCCAAATTAGGTCCAAAGCGTTAATATTTTGTGCGGCCACCAATCTCCATGATGACATCACAGAGCTGGTGGATGTTAGAGACCTTGTGCTCCTCTACCTTCCTTTTGAGGATGCGGCACAGATGCTTAATAGAGTTTAGGTCTGGAGACATGCTTGACCAGTCCATCACCTTTACCCTCAGCTTCTTTAGCAAGGCAGTGGTCATCTTGGAGGTGTGTTTAAGGTCGTTATCATGTTAAAATACTGCCCTGTGGCCCAGTCTCTGAAGAGAGAGGATTATGCTCTGCTTCAGTATGTCACAGTACATGTTGGCATTCATGGTTCCCTCAATAATCTGTAGTTCCCCAGTACCGGCAGCACTAATGCAGCCCCAAGCCATGACACTCCCACCACCATGCTTGACTTTGATTGATAAACCAAATAAGTGTATCTTTGATTCATCAGACCACAGGACATGGTTCCAGTGATCCATGTCCTTAGTCTGCTTGTCTTTAGCAAACTGTTTACGGGCTTTCTTGTGCATCATCTTTAGAAGAGGCTTCCTTCTGGGACGACAGCCATGCAGACCAATTTGATGCAGTGTGTGGCAATCGTCTTATAACCTACGCCATCTTTAAGTAGAGCAACAATTCTTTTTTCTCTCTGATCCTCAGAGAGTTCTTTGCCATGAAGTGCCATGTTGAACTTCCAGTGACGAGTATGAGTGAAAGCGATAACACCAAATTTAACACACCTGTTCCCCATTCACACCTGAGACCTTGTAAAACTAACAAGTCACATGACAGAAAATGACTAATTGGAAACAATTTTAACATTGGAAACATTTTTTCACTTCGGGGTGTACTTACTTTTGTGTCCAGCGGTCTAGATATTAACGGGTGTGTGCTGAGTTATTTTGAGAAGACAGCAAATCTACACTGTTATACAAGCTTTACACTCACTACTTTATATTGAAGCAAAGTATCATTTCTTAAGTGTCGTCACATGAAAAGATATAATAAAATATTTACAAAAATGTGAGTGGTGAGAACTTTATCATACCTGGACAGGAGAAGTAGTTGCCCCCTGTTCTCT
This sequence comes from Tachysurus vachellii, assembly GCF_030014155.1. Taxonomy (NCBI): domain Eukaryota; kingdom Metazoa; phylum Chordata; class Actinopteri; order Siluriformes; family Bagridae; genus Tachysurus; species Tachysurus vachellii. The sequence goes on along the minus strand of NC_083463.1, from coordinate 18,296,488 downwards.
GTCGGGTGCGTGTATTAAGCCTCCTGTTAACAGAAAGGGCAGAGTCAAAATTATATTTGCACATCAAACTTGTACTGTAATGAGACAAGCTTTATGTTTTCATACTGAGCTTTAATGTAAACAGATCACAGGATGGAAAGGGTAAGGCTGGCTTTGAGGAGGAAATATAATAAGAACATAGTGAGGAGGAGAAAAAAGAAGAAAGCACGAAGACTTCTCTAACCTTTTGTGTAGAAATAAAATGACCACCACGATAAGCAACATAGCTCCGCCTCCAGCAATGGCTCCCATGACAATCATGGAACTGCCCTGTGCATATGACTCAGCTGTTGGACAGATACAAGGCATCTGGTTACACACAAATCTCTACACAATTCTCTCTCTGTATTAATTTAGGACAAGAATATTGCCAAGCACACACACATAAACCTGCACACATTAATATATTTACCTATGGGCAGGGTCTCAAATTCGTATTCTGCACTCTGGCTGCTAGGATGGCCCTCTGTTGTTAAAGTCTGAACACGGAATACATACTTAGTGCCAGATAAGAGGTCTCTAATCTGAACCAAGTTCTTGTCCAACCTCAGAACATTGTACGTGGTGACGTCCTGGACTCCATTATTTTCCTTTTTAAAAAGAGACATCATAAACCCATGTGAAACAAGAAGCAAACAGATTTTGTGATCAAACACTGTGATTCATCTGCATACCTTTATGCGGTACATAAGCTCGTACTGAGGAGAATGATGAGAAGCTGTGTGTTGATCCACAGCCCAAGACAAAGTAAGACTGCTAGGGGTACGATCTACTACTCTGAGAAATGTTACCTTGGCAGGCTCTGTGATAAGAAAGGCATAAAAGAGTTTTTAAACATTTCTCTTGCTAACATATTACTGTTTAATTTTATTTAATACACAAACACCTACTCGTACTGAAAATGTGATGAGCTGAAGTTTATACCTGTAAAGTGTAAAACAGTGGTGATGCTGTCCACAGATTTTTGAGGGCTCAAATGGGACACTCCATTTAATGCTTCCACTTTGAACGTGTAGTTAATGTGAGGATCCAGCTCACTGACTATAACCTCCGGTTTTTGTAGAGATGTATGTGTAGGCTCGAAGTGCACCCTCCCTCCACACGGTGCACACGTGGCACCATTACAATGCTCACACTCCACATTGTATACAACGTCATTCCTGCCGCCTGTATTAGATGGCGGTCTCCAGGTCAGCAGTAAGCTCCCTGCTGTTAGGCGAGGGGTGGACTTGAGATCTTCTGGTGGAGTAGGTGGACCTGAGGGAGTGACAGATTGCAAGAGTGAAGAACTGAAAGCTATCTGTACATAAAAAAAGGCAAACAAATTTATGAACAAATCTTGTGAAAACAGGGAGTGGGAAGTGTTAACTCAAGTTCTGCAGCAGGAAACACTTACTAGAACATGGAGCAGAGCTGGGGTCAGTGTCTGCTCGGAAAAATCCTTCCAAACAGGGACAATGAAGCGCACCAGGGCCTGAGTGCTGTGTGTTTGCTGGACAGACTTCACACAGCTGGTTAGAATCTGAGCTCTTGTAGTAGCCTCTACCACATGCTAAAAAAAAAGACAGGATAGGCGAGTTTTGAAACAGGTCATTCAGCTAGGCAAGAGCAAACTGTGAACATAAATCTAGCAAAACATCTCATATGTATCTTTCCCATACTACATATTTGCCACTTTTTGAATTAAGATTATTGAATCTTTCTATCTTATCACATGGTAGGCAAGACTGGAAGGGGTTAATTAAGAGTCTTAGTTAAGTTTCATCAGACTCAACATCTATTTAAGTGACAGAGCTGCAGGAGTCCGCTGTTATCCCCTCTCCCCATTTGAGGGGAACAATAGGGCAAAAAGATTCACACCAACTAAGCTACGGGCAGGATGAATCCGTCAATGACGACACAGCATATACTTATTAAGACAACAGACCTGTGGTGATTCTTGCTTGAACAAAAGCAAAGCAGTTACAGGCATGTGAAAAAAATACATTCAAGCAAGATTAAGTGCTGAATAAAAGCAGGCAAACAGAAAGGTTTTAAGCCCTGCAGGTGAGCTATAGAGCACTGTGTAGATGTTAGTTGGACAAAACAGGATGTGGGAATTGTAAGTTTGTATAGGCTTCATCCTCTCCTCCTTTCCTTCCTGTGTCGAGGGATGAGAACATGCTAGCGCAGAGTACAGGAATCCAGAAAAGAAGGAACGACACAACACTAACAATCACCAAAAAGAGGATGTAGGGTTCATACTGAAGCATGTGAGCAGTACAAAGAATTGTTAGGTGGTGATATATGTACATTTAATGACCATAAGAAACTCATAAGCTTGCAAAAAAAATTCTGAGGAGGAGTGGTGGTGATGGGGGATCTTTTGAATGAGTGTGTGACCACCCAGGGGTCAGTCTTTCAGCCTGTGTTTTGAGGAAAAGAGTTGGTGTTTGACGAGCGGTAGGTGGTGTATACGTGCGTGTGTGTGAATGGGGACTTGCTCTTAGGGATTGCTGACAGCAGTTCTCTCAAGGGGATTTTCTGTGGGGGTTTGTGTATTTGCTATGTGTTTGTGTTGAAGAGAGTATGAATAGAGGAGGGGGAGGGGGAGTGGAAGACATGCTCGCATAAGAAAAGCTGCCTCCCTTTCTATGCTGTTTGAAGTCAGAAGTGAGCGGAAAATCTCCCACTCCATTCTTCAACCCTAACGTCCGTATCTGTTCCGAGCAAGAAGCTTTGCTGAAAGCTATCTATCTGATCATAAAACAAGCTAAACTGATTTAATGCTGCTTGTCCTGCACTGTAGAACAAAGAATTCACTTTCAAAAGTTCTTGGAAGTTACAAAGTCAACAAGCCCACACACAACTTTACGAATATGTGACAGATTACTCGTAATGCTTTTAATGTCACAGCCAGAAACTCATGCAGAACGTGTGAGCTTTGGCTACAACAGAAAAGTATTTACTTTGACTCCACTGTGGATGACTACAGCTCTGATGAACATCACTGGCACTGTGTAGGAAGATGTGTGGAAAAATGACTGTGTGTTGTAACACAAAATAAATGAGTTGTTTTTGTTGTTATCTCCTAGCAGTTTGATCCATGTGACGGAAGACTGATAATAAGATAAGGGTAAGAAATTGTACAGATTTGGCGCTCTGAAGTGATTTTATCACAACACACCACACAAAGACTCTAGTCAGTATCATGTGGGTGGAAGAGTCAACAGTTAAAAAGACACCGTTGTAAAGTGCTTTGGAAATTAAAAGTTCATTTTCAAACAAATTACTGGTCTTGAACGACATAGCAGTGAGCTATTTTTCTAACCTACTAACATTATCTTAACATAACACATCTCATTAGAACAAGCTGGAGACACACCTATGACTACTCATTACACTAATCTCTCCTAATCTCTTGATGTCATTGTTTATGGAGCCTTATCTGTGTTATAAACGAGTCATTATAATGAAGCAGGGAGGGAGCCGGACGTTCCATCATAAATCAATGAAATGCTTCCATAAAAAATCTGATGGCCTAAATACTCTCTGATCTCTGGGAAACAGAAACATTAAACAGCCACATGACCCCCTAAATTCCCCTACTCATTATCGCTGTAAATCTACTAATTAGTCACCACCCCCACTCTAGCCTTCATCCAATCACAGGAGGGCCTGATGAAGACTGGCAGGTGGCGATAAGCCCGGAAGAACAGAAGTGGCACACAAAGAGCTGATCGTAAAACTCCGATGAGAACAATGTCGCCAGCAATATTATTGTCTCTATAGTTGTTTAGATGTAAACACCTTCTCTTTCACTGAAAGCCTGAAGGCCTTCTGCTCAAGGGTAGTTCAGCTGACCCAATTTGCTTTAATCTTTACAGCCCTTTAACAATTTGAATGCTGTAAACCATAAAGTGTTAAGTGAGTAACATAAAAAAATCAACACAATATAATAGAAAGCATTCAATTTAGGAACTAAGAAAGTGTTTGAACAAATAAAATCTAAAATGTGTGAATTCTGGTCTGTACGTTTGTTCCTGACCTGTACTATTGTACAATGATAACAAGATGCCCCTCTCATAATCACATTCCTCCCCCAAAAATCCTCATTCAACCATCCAAATAAGATGTCCAAAAAAACATTTAATCCTGGAAAAACTGAAATGTCAGAAGTTTCAGAATCTTCTCTTTTTTCCACAGACCTGCATACCAGTAAATCCTCCCAATCCCTGAAGAAACCCGCATCCGTTTCAGGTGCAGCCTGATGGGTCATGTTAATGCACCAGAAGTCCGGGTCTCTAGAACATTCCTTCCTGAGGTTTGCCCTTTCTTTTTTATTTCAATACATAGTTGCTGCATGTTAGGAGAATCACATCACTTTGTGTGTATTCAACAAAGCAGTCAAGAGATTTGTATGACTTTTTATTGTTTGCAAGTGTAGGGCAATAATCTTAATGCCTTACAAATTTTGAAACAAACAAAAAAAAATAACAACTACAAACAACAATTAAAATTTGTAAAATGCGGTTTTGCTTTAAGAAGCTGACTTAACAATCCCTCCTTTATCTTTGATAGGATTTAGGCTTACAGTTAGTCAGCATGAGAAAACCTACTTTTCAACACCATGGACTAAACCTATATTTCTCACCATTACAAAAGCCATCCAGAGACCTGAAGCCCTCAATTACATGATAACATGAGTCAGTGTAGCAAGGGTGTGCCAAGCCTTCCCTGTAATCTGTGGTAAAGTGTAGTCATAGAAACACACATACAGAAACATGGTAGTATTCAGGTAATGTTAGATCTTTCCACTGAGTCATATCAGCTGCCGGATGACATGAGAATTCACACTAGACAAACGGCATAAAAATCCCACCCGAATTCCTAGATCCTTCTATCATGTAAGCCATAAATGGACTAACTCGGCTTATTCACTAAAGATTTTGTCAGTTTTTTCCCCTTTATTTTGTTTCATGCTAAAAAGTATTTAGGATTCTATTCATTTTCTTGTATGATGGGACTTTACAAAGCCAGTTCTAACATTATTATCTTTCCACATAGATACATCAACAGACACACACACTTCCTCGCTGGTACCTTGGTCTCTTTAAGCTTCCTTCCTAAACCAATAAACTCTCATGCAGATCTGAAATAAAATGCAAGCAGGTGAGAGGGTGTGGACAAGACTCACATTCCTTTACACTGAAGTCGTGTTCTCTGTCTCCAGTGTGCTCACAGGCAACTTGTTAGACAGCTCTTTGGTAATAGCATGGCACACTAAGGCATCTTAGCAGACACACTTACTCAGAAACACACGCTGACAGCCCACCCACAAAGCCCAGCAGTTGTTTCTCAACCATCAACCCACTAACTGCTTTACAAGGTTTTTTTAATTAGAACTCAACCTTGATTTAAGAGGAATCAGTGGCTCAAAATAAAAGTCAGCCATAAACTACAGTGCTTTTACAACAGAAATAAAAAAAAGAAATAGTGTGGTATTTCTCCCACTGTAAAACAGTATTCCAACATGACCCCACACACTGCACAATTATAACCAGCTTACCTTGGCATGTCTGTCCCTCAGCCTGATAGCCGGCTTTGCAGAAGCACTGCCCGACCGGTACAACCCACTCTCCTTCAGCAGTGCAGTACATGTGTGGCTTTGCCTGGCCGACAGTGACTGCGTTCTCCACACATGTTCCCCCAACCTCAGTTACAGCTTTTGCAGTCACACACTCAGGAAAAGTTGCCAGGTTGAGCTGAATGGGTGGACAAGTGGTGTAGAACACCTTCACATTTAACAGAGCCACACAGGCACCCACGTCTTGAAAAGCCAGGTAGAAGCCTTTCTTAGATAGTGATCCGATGCTCTGTGTCTCCACGTTCGCCCTCAGTAATGGTCGTCCACCAGCACTGTTTGCTGTAATTTCATCTGGGGCCACTGTGGTGATCTTATTAAACTGATGTTTCTGGAAACTGGTGCCCACGTCCTTGTCCGTTTCATACAGGTGAAGGCTGAAGGTCTCACGGCAAGAGGTGGACGCGCCATCAAAAGTGTTGCAGTCACGGACAATGAAACGCATCTCAACAAAGACAAGAGAGGCTTCAGAAGGACGCTGGATGAAGGTGGTACGAAGCCAATTGTTCTGTGCGGTATTAGTGGCCACATTACACACACTATAGGTGTAAAAGAGGGAGCTATTCACTACTGCCTGGACAATTTCCCACTGAGATACAAAAAGAAGGCAGAAGGCAAATGGAAACATTTGAAATTAATACACAGTGTACAAATATTAATTATGAGTACATTAGGTTTTACATTCTACAATGTATGAAGACAATTGAGCAAAGGATAATTACATATTTACATATACTATTTTAATAGTCATTTCATATATTTCATAATTTATTATATTGCAAATATTCTTATGTAGAATAAAAATGGTCAACAGTTTTGATAGATTTTGTATTTTCCCACGATGTTGCATACTACAGTTTGTAACAGACATGTGGGTGTGGGATTTACATGTCTAGGCATGTCTGTTTCTAGACCTACAAAAGGTGTATCAAATGAAGGAAAGAGAAACCATCCTTGATGAAATGTATGAATTTAATATTCTTTCTTTTGTTATCCTTAGTTATAAACCTTCCACTTCCCTCTGCTTCCCTAAAAGCAGTTGAACAACGTATCAAGACAGGCATGCAAACCTCAAAGGCCTTGTGTGGACACAGCGGCTCAAGAGCTCAGAGATGCCAGGCAAGGCCTTCAACATCAGAACAAGAAAATGACAGGACTACTCTGTGCAAAGGAGTAATTAAACCCCTCTCACCCCCACCCTGAGAGTGTGAATGCCTTGAACTTGCCCTCAAACCTATACAGTCATCTGCTAGGCTCTGTAAGTTTAAGAGAACAAATTTGGTGTGTAAATCTCTCATGAGGCCCTGGAGCCACAGAAGGAATCTACAGACGATTCTTTTGATCCCAACAGCTCATATAAGTAAAACAGCTCGCCACTGCCTCTGACCTTGTCTCCATTTCCTCCAGTTCCTCAGAAAGGAAACTGCATGACTAAAGAAGACCGTACACTCCCTCTAACCCGGGGCTTTGGTGTCTTTCTATTCCTACTGTATAACTGTGTTCATAGAATCTATCTGTTATACCATAAATGTCTATTCACATTACTAAATATGAAATATGTTTATATCATTTTTAAATTGATAAAGAGTATTAAAGCAATATAGAAAACAGATAAGGAAAATGTTAATATACAAATATAAAGAAAAATATATGATAAGTTATTACATGTGTTTTATATATAGACCCAGACATAGAACAAATAGAAAAGAAGTTTAGAAGTCATAAAAAAAAAAGTAATATTACAGACCATATACAATATGAATATCTGGGAACTGGGGTCTATGACTCAACTTTAAAACGTGAAGTTTTTTTTATAAGCCTACACCTACTCAATTCAATTTATTTGTTTATTATTATTATTATTATTATTATTATTATTATTATTATTATTATTATTTTGCCTATTTGTGTTTATATGTGTATTTATTTATTTTTTGAAATTATACTTATACAATATTCCAGTATACAATAAAACTCCTGTTGAATCTGATAATAATTCTACTCACCCCTCCTTCATTTGGTGACGTCAACCAGCCCAGTTCATCTCCAGACCCCTCCATGTCTAGCAGAATGTCTAAAAGAAAATAGTGTTATAAAATAAATTCAAATAAAACCACATAAACTACTTTGGGTGTTGACTTTTATCTGTTTCATTTGGAGTATAATAATAGCTGTATTTTTTAAACAAATATAAAATGAAAAAAAAAAAAAAACAAAAACCAATATTGACCACTGGTGATACTCTGGAATTGAATTTAATATTAAAATTTAATTTGAATTTAATATTTGAATTTGAATTTAATTTGAATTTGATTTAAAAAAATATTAATGTAATTATAAACACATAAAATACTTCATTTAAAGACCAGCATTCAGTAAGTGAATCTATTTACTACAGTGTAAATAACATAATATGGTTATGTAGAATATGTTATAAAGGTATTTTACAAGTAAGACTAGACATTAATAATTTTTTTAAATGTACATTTAAAAAGACTTTAAAATGAAGTATTTACTACTTACGTTTCTTTGCTTGGATTAGAATAAATATGCTGTTAATAAATAAATAAAAGAAAAACGAGCCAAATTGGAGTTCCATTTTAGTTCCTTTTCTGCTATGTGAACATTTGCTGTAGTCGACAGGCGGTGCGTCCGACACGCGCGCGCAACTTTTCCGTACTGCGACCTCGTAGCGACTCATTCATGAGGAATTGAATGACATTAGCTCCGCCCATTGGAATGTTGCCTCAGTGATCAAAAAGGAGTGGGCGGAGTTCGTGCAGAGCGCGTGGGCGAAAGGCGCTGGAGCTAGAGATGAGAATTTCGGATCTTTTCAGTGAGTCAGATCATTTGACTCAGCTCACAAATAAGAGCCGATTCTTAAGATAAACGTTTGACCAGTGATTATTCTTCGTCAAGCTATTGTGACGTTTACGTTTTTATCTCTATACCCTCTTATATTTCTCAAAGTTTCCCTAAATTACGTGGTTCAAAGAGCCGATTCTTTAGCGAATGACACATCATCTGCCTCTTTGACTTTGCTCATTCCTTCTACATGAATAAAGTCCTTAATGTACACATAGTCTTTAGCTTAGACTGAAAGGGAAAGGCGACATAGACTACAGAATATTTGCTAAAGAAATTTCTTCAACCTTTTTAAATTTCTTCCACAAGCTGAAATAAAAATATGATTTTATTACTGAGATTAACTTTTTCCCCTAGACTATATTTCAATTGTCATAGTAACATACTTTTAATATTACCACTATATGGGGTAAATTCAGATAGACAAACCAAGTATGTGGACACCTGACCATCACACGCATATGCGTTCTTCCCCAGACTGGTGCAACAAAGTTGGAAGCACTCATAGGGTTATATAAGATGTCATTGTGTGCTGTAACATTATCAGTTTCCGTCATTGGAACTAAGAGGCCCAAACCTGTTTCAGGCTTGTATTTACTTTTATCCTCAACTGTGTATTTAAAATGTTTATTTATCAGTAACATACAATAAATTAAACCACCATTATGTTAATCTTATGTACATATTATGTGTACTGTACATGCATCATAAATATGTTGAATGTATTAGTTGTGACAGTTTTATTACCTTACAATTAAAAGAAACATGTCATTTTTCATACTCCATCATTTTTAGGGTCAACATAATTTTCTGATTCTGGTCACACCCATTTTATGTGATACCACATGAATTAAGTTGATATTTATATCACGAACATCCACTGAGAGTGTTTAATAAGATAAGTTCTGTCTTATACTTATCAGGCTAAGTCAGTCAAAATTACTCTCACTCATTCACTCACTCTCTACCGCTTATCCGAACTACTCTCGGGTCACGGTGAGCCTGTGCCTATCTCAGGCGTCATCGGGCAACAAGGCAGGATACACCCTGGACGGAGTGCCAGCCCATCGCAGGGCACACACACACTCTCATTCACTCACGCAATCATACACTATGGACAATTTTCCAGAGATGCCAATCAACCTACCATGCATGTCTTTGGACCAGGGGAGGAAACCGGAGTACCCGGAGGAAACCCCCGAGGCACGGGGAGAACATTCAAACTCCACACAAACAAGGCGGAGGCGGGAATCGAACCCCGACCCTGGAGGTGTGAGTGAATTCTACACATACTTTATGTTTCTATTCACATACATCCTATTTACTTATATTTACTTATTCATCAGATTTATGTATATTCTATAGTATGTGGTTTTCAGACTTGTGTATTCCTTTCTGTTCACTTACCTCTAAAACTAAATCTGAAAACTTAAACTGCTGTATCAAACGATACGATTATTTGAGAAAAAAATAACATGGGATATTCATATTTATCTACGGTTGTCTTAACTAAACATATAGAAAGGGCCCCCCTTTCACATTCCCACAATAAAAGTGGAAGGGGTCTAGGGGGAGTGCCATCATGAATGAATCACCACTAATGACTTCAATAGCTATGAATATGTAGACACAGAAATACGTCACACAATGGTGTCGCTGGGCAACACAGAGGAATTCTGCAGTCAGGACTTTTTTGTGCAGCAGTCTGTCAAGAGTCCCGTGACCCAAACGTCAAAGAGAGCTGACTTCTTCTCAAGAGCTTAGGAAGCTGCCTGCATTGTGTTAGTACTATGAATATTCATTATACAGGAGCTGAATGAAAGGTCTCCCCAGTAATTTTAGGCGAGCTCAGGCAGACTTTAACACATGGATTCGACTCGAGTGAATTAACACTTCATACACAAGTTTTTAGTTGAGGGTTAAAAACCCAACATGTAAGAATTTTCTATTTTTTTTTTTCATTGGAATCTTGAAGGTCAGTTTCATATCTTGGCATCAAAAAAGTAAACAGGGTGATTAAGGACTTTGGTTTGTTTGGTTTGTAGGGGCAAGACACTTGTGTTATGAAGGGTGTTTTTTCTTCAGCAAACTTGGTGCCACAACCATTGAGACACGTTCACAATGAGAAGGTCTCCTTTTCACTCAAGGGCCATGTGTGAAGCAGGAGCCTGTGGTTTCCACCTCACTCCCACTATTCATCACAGCATAGCCTGCTTCTTTTCTTCTTTCTCCCCCACTGGAGCACCCTGTGTCACACATCCACCCTTATAAAAGCGTTCGTGCCAGGAGGCTGTGCTCAGGCTTAAGGGGTCACAGAACCAACATGGCAAGGTCATTTTGCTCATCCACCCTCCTGCCTCCCACTTGTCTCTAATTCCAGAAACTCTCAGCAGAACAGAGGAACCCAGAGGCAGCACTCTTTTGTGTGCAGCCTCGAGTGTGTCTGCTCCTCAAATTCTTTGTTAACAGTGGCGACACACCGCTGAACTCTGGGGAGGTGGCGTGAGATATGTGTCTGAGACATATGGAGGGATGTTAACACTAGTTAACAAAATAACTCTCAAGTATATGCAAATATTCTTAAAAACACTGTCAGTGGACAAGTGATCACTGAAGACAACTTTACCAATGAAGTGCAGAGTGACATGTTTAAGTAGACATCACAATTAGGACTTAATGTAGGAATTATAGCCCTTTTCAAAAATTTATAGGAAACATGATGAGCTGCTAAGTTTATTGGACAGGACTGTGTGTATATATGTGTGTGTGTGTGTGTGTGTGTGTGTGTGCGTGTGTGTGTGTGTGTGTGTGTGTGTGTGTGTGTGTGTGTAGGTTGGATTGTTTTTCTGCCCCCACAATAGAAAATCTGTCAGTTTTGATGTTGTGAAACATTTAGCTAGTCATCTTGAGGAAAAATGCTTGTTTGTTTGTATTTCTTTTGGTTACTACGTTTGGTGTTAAGGTTTTGGTTACATTTCGATTTAGAAACAACATTAATTAACTGTATTAATCATTATGTCCAGGTCATTATGGAAGCTCCTCATATGGATAGTAAGACATCCTAGATTGCCTGCATGTGGAATTTACATCTGAAATGCAGCTGTATCTTAACATAATGGCAATTTATTAATAACTCAGGCCATTATGATTTTGGGCCAAATTAATAAAAAAAAATGAAATGGCTAGCTAGTTGCTTTCTTTGGGGCATTTCAATTCATTACAAACACATCTCAATCAATATCTGGTTAGTTTTGTTTGGGGTTTTCCTCTAATATTAGCTAAGAAGAAACTATCTATTTTTTCGATAGTTTTAGTCACATATATGATGTAAGCTAGCAAGCCTGGATTGTCTATTTTGTTAGATAGTTAATTTAGAGCTTCATTTGTGACATTCGCTGTTAGATACCTTTTTTAGCACCCACCTTTTTTGTTATGCTCCTAGTTTAGCACAGTTAATTCCTTTTATTTTAGAACTGAACTACCAGTTTAGAGTTGTTGATAAACATGGGATAAATATTACATTGCTCTTCAGTTTCTGTGACTTTCGATTGTAAATTTAGTGTCTAACATGTACTGGTGAATCGGTGCAGTAAATGTGACAGTACACATCCATATGCGCACTTTTGCGTACTCAGCCTGACTGGAATTTCACACTGCAGTTGGAACAAAGTGCTTCCAGGAAGGAAGGCAAGTGTCAGGTTGGAGGAAACAAGGATACTGGACTGAGGCAAGAGGTGTGGATGATCTTCAACATAATAGACCTCCTGGTGACCTGAATAGCTGACTTTAACACTCACACACATACATGTGTGCATGCCTACACACACAGACACACAGACACACACACACACACACACACACACACATGCACACGTCAAGTTCTCTGATGCTGTGTTATTATAGTGACAGCTGGGACCATTGGTTTCTTCAGAGGTTCTTTTACACTTGTCACACAAACAGGAACTCTGTCCTCTTGTTTACTGTTTGTCTCACTTTGACCTCTTTGTCACTATGTGGGAGGCCTTACAGTGAAATCTACACACCACACACACACACAGAGAGAGAGAGAGAGAGAGAGAGAGAGAGATTCTTATGATTGCCATTCATTATTATTGTTTCATTTTTTCTTTGTAGAAATTAACCTTTTTCTGTAATTTACCATTTTAATAACAATTGTATCTTTCTTTTTTAAATTAATTTATTTTAGGAATTAATTGTTCTTAATTCATGTACACCATGTGCACTATTTTTTCTTTATTTGCATTTTATTTTATTTTATTTCAAATGACATTGTAATTTCATTTCATTTCCTGTTTTTGCAAAACAAATGAACAATTAATTGTTATACCAACAGAGCAAACTGAAACTTAAAAACTGTGTGAAAGAGAGAGAGAGAGAGAGAGAGAGAGAGAGAGAGAAATTTTGGAAGAATGGTAAAAAAAAATACTATGAACGTAAGGTATGAATTTTATTTGTGTGTTGTTTTTCTACGAATTACAAATGAAAGTCGAATTACATCGATCATTCTTCGTTTAAAAAATGTGCTGAAAAATGAGCTCTTCTGCCATCCCTAAGGATATGTAAGTGTCAGATATCCCACTCCACTCAGGTAAAATCAGCTAAAGTTGGCCAGTGACAAAACCGTCGCTCTGAACAAAGCAAAACACCCTCAGTGCTATATCTCAGCTTTAGTCAACATTAGCATTACAAGAAAAAGCTTTGGGAAAAAACTATGAAAAAGCTGTGTGAATAATGCAGTAATAAATGTTTGTTACAGTCTAAAAAGTGTAATATTACACAAAGAGAATCAAAATTTAAATAATAGTACATTAAAATGAACATAAAAACAAGACATTTTAAATATTCTGTATGTATGTATGTGAGAGCTCAAACTTTCGCCAGTAGCTCTACTGAACTTTTATATGTTGCATCTTTCGTCTGACCTTTCAATCACATGTATTATAGAGATCATAAAGTTATGGATTGTTGATAGATGACTAGATGAAATGTTGTAATGTTTGTTGTCAAAATGTAGTTTTCTAGCTCTAAAAAAGACAATGCTGAATGTGTGTTATCAGAGTCAAACCATTCAAATCGTCTGCTAAAGGTAGTTTTGGCAACAGCATGAAATAAGCTGCAGCACTTGGCAGAGAAATTTCAAAGAGCTTTGAATCTTTATTTTACCTAATGGCTCAATTTACCTGACTTTATTTTTATATAGCAGGTATTTAGATGACTTAATTTTATATATATCTCATATTATCGTTTTAACGGCTGACACGGATTTGCAGCTGGTAGTCTCACAGTTCCATGGTTCAAGGTTCAGTCCTGCTGAATCATCAAAAATATTATCTTCATTGTGTACAAACACTCTCACACACAGTGTTTCTCGTTTTGTAATATGCACCTTCTCGTTTCCTTTGCTTGCTTCCCTTCCTCAATTCTCAGCTCCTCCCCTTTGAGAAAGCACAGAAAGTGTACAAGGAACACCATAATGACCATAAACATTATTACCACATGTTTTAGTATGTTTGTTCTCATATAATCATTTTTAAAGCAAAACATCTTTTAATCTAAGGATTTAACTATGACAATTTTTGTGTGATTTTTTTTATTATGTTGGCTTTGTAGAAGCCAAGATTCTGTTTTTCCTATTGCATGTATATTTTATACGAATTACCTTTTTGAGAAACATTGCATTTTATAAGTAAGATTACAGCCCACACTAATACAATACTTCACACTTGCATATTCCTGATCTAGGAGCCTTCTATATAACATTTAACGATTTATTGTCCTTAAAGGTTGTGCACTCTGATCGATTTCTTCTTGGGTGTAACCCTAGACAAGAATTGCACAAGAATTACACTAAGAACTGCTAATAATCAGGCCATAATAATAATAATCAGGTACTACAGAAAGGCCCAACAGAAAAACATTAACAGATCTTATTTTTGAAGATATAGTTTGTATTTAACTCTGTATTCATAATTTGTCTACCATACTACTGTAGAAAATGTGTGTAACTACAGGAAGGCAGCCTGTATCATAGAAAACTGTAATGAATACATTTCAGTCTTATGCCCAGTATCTCCATTCTACTGAACCAGTTGATCCATGCCTGACCAGGCTAAATCTCTTACTAAAAAATGTATAGATTAATGAATGGAAGACGAAGACGAAGGACAACAAAAACAACAATATGATATGATAAATGATTCACACCACCACTAGTCAGTGTTTCTACATTTAATGCCACCCACAGACGGGAGTGGAGTTCGTTTCTCACCTTAAATGATTAGAAATGAGAGATTATGGCAATAGAGTTATTTTTTAAACTTGTGGTCCTGCAATGGTTTCCAAATTTGGTCTTGAAATGTACCGTCTTGCACATGTTAGTGTTTTCCCTGCTTTAAACACACCTCAACACTTCGACTCAGGAAGGATCGTTAATCATCTGATGAGTCAGGTGTGTTTGAAGAAAGTGAAACAGAAATATGCAGGACATTGGGTACTCCAGGACAAAAACCGGTGGTGTATTGGTTGTTGGTGTGAATTGCCATTGACAGGACCATTTCACATAATACATAACATTCATACTTTAAAAAGTCTTTTGGGTCACTCAGCATAATCGGAATAAAAGAGACTTCTTTTTAAAAACAAAGTATTTGAATCTAGTCAGCAGTAGTGAACATTGTAAAACAGCACCTTTATGGTAACCTTTACAAATGTACAACCGTCTGCTGTAGAAACTTGTGGAACTCGACTGATCTGAAAAGGATCCCTGAGCATTTTAACAAAGTTCTATAACAGTTAGCAGGAGTGACACAGTTATTTAAAATATGCAAGTTATTTTTAGTCACTTATTTATGATATTGTATTCATATATTTTAACCTGTGCAGCCTGCAACTCCTTCGTGCACCACTAGAGGGAGCACGAATCACAGTTTGAGAACAAAGGACAAGCCAAGTGGATCCAAACCAAGGTCCCTAAGCAAAATGCTGCAGAATAACAACCATAATTGTTTTCTTTAATTTATCACATTTTTTCCTGTGTATTTTTTTCTACAGTGGGTAAAATCAGTGCAGTCTATTTCTGCAAAGCGTGTATATATTTGGTGTTTTTTAATGTATATGTTTTTTTTTTCAACAGGACACCCAGTAAACAATGTATTCACTGTCTGTAAGGAATCTCTGTTGTTCTAAAACACCAGGCTTTATGTGTCAAAAATCTACTAAACAACACTGAAACTAATACAGCATGAAACATAATTATGCTAGTTGCCTGGAGTCACGTGACCACACACACACACGTGACACACACACGGAAGCGACTGTCATGATGCACATTACACACTGCTCCCAGGAACACAGGTAAGAACACGGATCTAGTTCTCTTCTTGTTGTTACCACCTACTGCCTGCCTGTAGTTTACATTTTGGCAGCATACTGTAGTAAAACAGAACATGAATGCATTTCTGTAACAGAATCCTGAACAAGTTTGCAGAGGATCAAGAGGCAATCCGGCTAGAATGATGATTATAGGACCTGTAGGACTATAGGACTGTCTTCATTGACCTTAATGTCTTGCATAGTTACAAATAAAAGAGGGGTGTAAATCTGGGCACTGAAATTTGTCAACTTTGGTGTAGTGTTTGATGCATCAGTCTACCATAAATAACATCCTCTTACCATTAGAATGTAAAGCTGATCTGATTTTTTAATTTATTTTATTTTATTTTTTATTTAATAATTTATTGCACTACTAATATCCCCCAATGCTCCTGCATGCACATTTGATGTCTAACAAATTACACTTTTGATTAATGGTGCAACTGATATCATGAGAGAAACCACACGCTCTTGGAGGGCAATGTTAAGTCTAGAGCGCTTAAGGGTTCTTTACTTCTTTACTGTACTTCCATCCGGGACTAGTATTTTCTGTTAGAAAGTTAAACTTGCTATAACTATGGCACAGAAAACTGATGGGTGGATATTATAGCAACAATGGCACTCACTACATGCACCTTTTTATGCAGCAAATATCTATATGGCCTAAAATATTGTTGTTGTTGAAAGTTTCTCAACCTCCTCAACATTAGCAACTAAACATGTGTGGGCCTTTCAGTTAATGCAGTTATTTTTGAATAGAAACGTGTAAATTTTTCACATGTACTATGTTTTCTCTATTCCTGAAAATATAAGCATGCGCACATGAAAGTAAAAACCTTTCACTTGTTCAAACCTTTTAATTTCACAGAGCTTTCCTGAACCTTCTTGCCAAAAAAAAAAAAAGACCTGTGCCTCCTATTCGTTTTTGTATTTGCATTTGTTTACAACATACTATCGATTTACTTTGAATAAAGTATTCAAATTATGTTATCCCTTATATATTCAAAACATTAGTTAGAAGTTTTATCCCAAACATTCAGTGAAAAAAAAAAAGGATTTCATTCTAAACATTTTTGATTGTGTAAGATGTAACACCAGGTACACCATAGCACCAGCATGTCCTCCTGTCTCAAGAGAAAAATACCATTCTCATGACTTTCCAAATAAGGAGGATGTTAAAAATTCCTTAGTTTTATTTTGTACAAAAAGCAACATGCATAAGATAGATAGATAGATAGATAGATAGATATTTTTACTGTACATTTTTTAATAAAGATTTTAATTATGTGTAGGAAATGTAGGATCCTCTTCACATGGTTATCTTTTTTGCTAGGAACTTGGACTTGAAACACAGTTCTGAGCCAAGAATCATTTCCAGAAGGGGTCATGACCTCACCATGAAATAGTGATTTTTCCCAGTGTTTCTTCATACTTTAGCACCATCAATCTAATTGTTTAGCCTTGTGAACAGCTCATTTGCCAAAAAGTACTTACGTTTTTTTACTTAAGCTAGAATCATTATATATCGATATAGCCAATCATCACACTTTGTATCCACAGGTAAAATACGTGAGAAGGTTGCTTAATTTCTTTTGTTTAATAAAAAAAACAGTGTGGAATTAAGTCGTTTAGAAAGAGATTAACATTCAGTGGAATGAGAGAGTACCTGAAAAAAAATTGGTTGTCTTGCACATTTAGTCCTGCCTCCAGCCTGTAATCATCTTTTACCGTAACTGACACAGTCTTTTGGCCAAAGGTACTACAAAACTTTGTTGGCTTAACCTTGCTTATGTTGACTAACCTCCATAGTGGGACATTTATCATTAACCTGAATGTCTTCTTCTCTGGACTAGCTGATACTGGTTTGCACCTCAGGACAATCAACCCGACGATTAGCACTTACGTACTGATTATTTGAATAAAATACCTATATTGCTTCTAGAACTATGGTCAATATTTTTTGAGAGGACTTTTGGCGACAAACTGACATTTGAGTATTAAACTTGATTATTTATACAGTGCTTCATACTGACATTTTTCTGTGTTGTGAGAATCAGTGTGGAACAGATTAGCTAAATGATAGTAGCATTTGTTCGTGTAGAATATTAACCATATGTTGAATTGGAACACATAATCACAGTTAAATAGTCAATAGTTCAGTGTTGTCAAAAGCATTGTCATTTTATATCAGTTGTTTCATAGAGATTTTTTAATTTGTAATGCTGTTTTTAGTGCTTCTTTATTTTAGGGATGTGGAATTACCATCAGCAACTTAAATAAAATAAAATGATCAGTTGTCAATATCATGATAATTACATTACAGTGTGCTTTTTTTTGAGACTGTTATCTACACTTTAAAAAGACTGACTGAAAGGGGCTAGCATGGCTAATCACCCTTGTCTTTCAAAGACATCAATAAAAAAGTTGGGCTTTTGTGGAGCAAAGCTCAACAGCGCCACCAAAAATTGTAAGACAGTGTTGTGAAAATCTTGAAAATATGCCATATGCCTTATAAAATATGACAATTGATGTCATAAGACATATAGGCGTAGGCCAGACGTTGTAATAGGTTTAAGGCAATATATACTAACAATCTATACATAAACCACACTTGAGACCAAGTGGCAGAAAAAAACTAAGAGGCAGACTTGTTTTTCTGGTATTACGGAAAATTAAGAGGGCAGACGTGTTTTTTTGTAGAAATAAGGGGAAGTCACTTAGAGATTTTGCGAATTCAGGAGAATTTGGAAAGGTCAGGCTGATTACGCAATAAGGAAACATTACCTGAATGAATGGAAGGCACTTAGAGGTGCCAGGGTATATATATTGAAGGGATTTTCTAGGGAGGGGGAACTTTTTGGGTGGCATGGGGATGCTCTTGTGGGTTTTTCATTTGGTTGTTTTTGACTTTTTTTGAGCTCAGTAAAAGAAGTTTTGCTCATCAAGAAGTTTTGCTCATTCTCATCCAGGTCTGAAGAATCTTCTCATTGTTTCATGTGTATCAATTACAGAGTTATCAGCAAAGTTTATTTTAAATAGTTAATAGTTAATATTAATTCGACTACGGTTCACCCTGCGATGTGTCCACTCGGAGGCAGGCTCTGAGTTCCGACAACAGAAACACAGAACCATATACAGATGCAATGCTAGGTCTGTTTTCTTCATAGGCCAGAGAGTACTATGCAGAGTGTGAATGACAGTTGATTAGTCACTGATGAATCAATTACAGTAGATGTAATGTATGACTGCAAATCCCCACAACCATGCTCGCTCCCACATCCAGTGGAATGCCTTCTCAGAAGAGTGGAGGTTGTTAGAACTGCAAAAGAGGGGCTAAATCTTGAAACTGGAACAAGCACATATGAATTTGATGATCACTTGTCCACATACTTTTAGCCAAATACTTTTTAACTTTTTGTGTATTATAAAAAAGTATTTATGTGGTGTGATAATGCCCACTTCTAGTCTCCTAGGATAAGTTTCTGTGCTTGTATAAAATGCATTGTGAAATTCAGGTATTTCCCTTGTAAATCTTTGCAAGTTAAAATTTAGTTTTCTTATTATCCAAAGGGTTTGGTGAAGCCATGTGGAGGATAAGAGGGTGTCTGCTGCTCCTGGCCACCACATGTTGGCTAAGAGGCCATGCCAAAGACAACAAGGATCCTCCACGTCATGTGTCTGTGGTTATTGTAGGTGCCACCGGTGACCTGGCCAAAAAATATCTTTGGCAAGGAATTTTCCATCTTTATGCCAGCCAAGTAGACAAAGGCCACACTTTCTCGTTCTATGGAGGCGGCCTCTCTTCAGCTGAAAAGGGCACACCGCTGCTTTTTGAGATATTAAAGGAGCTGAAATGCCCATTGGGACTTACAACTGAGCGTTGCGCTCTGGTTAAAGAGCAGTTCTTGCGACTGTCCCAGTATCTGCAGCTTAAGAGTGTGGAGGATTATGAGAAGCTCAGTGATCAAATCCAGTTGCAGCTCAAGCAGGAGGGCATGATGGAAGCAGGGAGGCTTTTTTACATGTCTGTTCCAGCCTTTGCTTATGCTGAAATCGCAGAAAAGATCAATAGCACCTGTCGACCCCAAGCTGGAGCATGGCTCAGGGTTGTTCTGGAGAAGCCATTTGGACACAGCTTCAGCAGTGCCCAACTTTTAGCCACACAGCTGTACAGTTTTCTGAAAGAGGAGGAGATGTACAGGATTGATCACTATTTAGGGAAGCAGGTAAAAGCCCAGTTTCTAGGTTCCAGAGATCCTAAATCATAATGAGATTTATGTGGTATTAATTGTTTTATGGGTTTTCTTTCTATAGGTTGTCTCCCAAATATTGCCCTTTAGGAAAAAAAATCACAAGCTTCTAAAGCCGATTTGGAACAAGCACCACATTGAGAGAATAGAGATTGTCTTGAAGGAAATATTGGATTGCAAAGGTAATAACTGTCATTCACACAGCCTTCTGCAAACAAGTGACTCCAACATACAGTAAAACTGCTATGTTAACATTGTGATAGTTTTATTGTTGTACTGTTTTATGACAAACTTGCATAAGCCATCTGGCCAGTGTGTGATATTCTTTTGCTCTGGCATTGACAGGCCGGATTCAGTTTTATGACCAATACGGGGTCATCAGAGACATGCTCCAGAACCACCTTACAGAAATTATGACCCTTTTAATGATGAACATACCTGCTAACATGTCCAACAGCGAAGAGGTCCTACGGAACAAGCTCAAAGTCTTCAGTGGCCTTGAATACATGGATCGAAGAAATGTGGTTGTAGGTCAGTATCAGGGCTATAATGCAGAAGTCCAGATGGAACTCAACAAAACAAAGGATTATTTCAGCCTTACCCCAACTTTTGCTGGTGAGTATATGACTTTAACTGGCTGCATTCAGCTTTTTTTTTGTTAGTAAAATAATATGCGTACAGACATTAACCAGTTGAATTATGTTTGCAGGTGTGGTCATTTTTGGAAACAGTCCTCAATACGACGGCATTCCCATATTTATGTCATCGGGTAAGATGCTTGATGAACGTGTTGGATATGCTCGAGTTCTTTTCAAAAATAATAAATTTTGCATTCAGGAATACAGCAGTGTCCACTGCAAGCCCAAACAGATTGTATTCTATTTCGGCCACGGGAATCTCCAATATTCAGCAATTCTTGTTAGCAAAAATTTGTTTAAACCAGATGTGATAAACAGTGATTGGAAAGAGGTTACAGAGCATAAAGCCATTTCCGTGCTTGGGTTACCACTCTCTGACTATCACATCCAGTCCCCAGCGGTGCCCACAGAGGCCTATTATGAGCTCATATCTAATGTGTTCTATGGACGTAAAGATAGTTTTGTCAGTGCACAGAACCTCATGGCCTCCTGGGCTTTCTGGACACCGCTCTTGAACAGCCTGGTCAATGTCGTTCCACGGCTATATCCAGGCGGTGCAGCTAACGGTGACCTCCTGAACATTCAGCTGCAAAGTCGGTCGGTTGGATTCATTAGTGATGAGGAGGTGAATGTGATTCAACAAGGTCCGGAAGAGAACTTCCAGGTTATGCAAGGAAAGTTCCGCAATGCCGAAATGGTGTCTGCCTGGTCTAAGGAATTAGTGGAGCGCTTAGCCTCTGATCTGCACAACACGGCTGAAGAGGTTGTTCAGGCTGAAGGTCAATTCCATCTGGCCTTGTCAGGAGGTTCCAGCCCCATTGCCCTGTTTCTTCAACTTACACAGCACCATTACACTTTCCCGTGGCACAGCACTCATGTTTGGTTAGCAGACGAACGGTGTGTGCCACCCACTGAGGCAGATTCCAACTTCCGTTCGATTCATGACCAGCTCCTGCAGAATGTTCATATTCCTTACTTCAACATCCACCCCATGCCAGTGCAGCTCAATCAGCGCTTGTGTGTTGAGGAAGATGGTGGTGCAATCCTTTATGAGAAACAAATAAACGAGCTAGTCAATGGTTCTCGTTTCCATTATATACTGCTTGGTGTAGGTGAGGATGGTCACACTGCTTCACTGTTCCAAGACAGCAGTCTGCAGAATAATGGAGACAAATTGGTGGCCCTGACTGAAAGTCCAATCAAACCTCACCAGCGGATGAGTCTTACATTCACTGCCATCAACAAAGCACACAGGGTAGGAATACTGATCATGGGGAGAAGAAAACATGAGCTTGTAGTTCAGCTCAGTAGAATTAAGGGTAAAACTTCCAAGTATCCAATCACAAGTGTAGAACTAAAAGATGGCCATTTAACATGGTATATAGACTATGATGCACTTTTAGGATAAGATCTAGTAACCTCAGGAATACAAGGGAGTAGTATAATTATATACTGTTAATTAAAATACTCAGGGACTGACTGGGTGTTTGGGGGATTTGATAAATACTCTTATTACTCTTAAAAGTAGTAAACACAATTTACTATATTATTCATAGAGAAACTTTGTGTTAAAATATCAACATAGAAGTGGAACCGCCTTGGAATACTTAGGATGGAATTAAAATCCAGTGAGAATAATAGTCCAGAAATCCTGAGCTGAAGAAAAAAAAAAACTTTGCCAGTTTCCATAGCTGATTTTGAGTAATTCCAAATTAACCAAAATATTTTAAAGAGAAAACTGGGAGATCATCTTTTATTACTGTACACTTGTCTGCTTTTTCACCCTTTGTATAACAGACTTCATAGCATAGTTTTCTATTCCACTGTGCTACTTTTTTCTGTTCTCTGTACCTTTCAGTTTGGTTACAAACCTTGAAACTGTGAATATTAATACAAAAAGACAATAAATTTGATATTTGAAATAGTTTATTGTGCTAATTTTAGAGAGAAGGGAATTTTTTATGAACATGTTTCAATCTAAAAGCATTTTCTGTGATAAATTTAATAGATTACAGAGTCTGCTTTTAATAGACTGCATTCTGAAACGAGTATAGATACTCTGGGCCCATGCAGACTCAATTAGAGATGTTTTTAATGTGTACATAGTGAGAAAGGGTCACATAATATGTTAGGACTCGTCATGTAGAATGAAAAAAAAGTATGATCGGTGGGAATATGTGTCTGGGAAGCTTTCATAAATCCATGGTCTTGTATATCACTGGTTTGAGTATTTTTGATGGTTGATTATTGTATATATAAATTTCTGTGGTCTTTCAGGTGTAGTCACAGCAGAAAGTGTCATTCCATTTTGCCAAGCCCATATTGGCTATTTAAGGCATTCCAGAAATATATAAAATGATATTTGTCACATTGTGCAACTAAATAAAATACCTTAAGTGCCTTTTGTAATAGTTATTAATGTTGGAAGTCTGACACAAACCAAATGATGTTAATCCAATTGTTAAATAAAATAATAAATGAATATATATATATATATTTTTTTTTTTTCCATATAAAATGAAATTGCATTTTGTCTGGAAAAAGGTTTTGTGGAGAACATGGAAAGGGGGGTGACATTGGGGTGGAATTTTCATTGATATATACATATCAATATCTAACTGATAATGTTTTTTTTACTGGTTTCCATTTTAATGCCATTTGAAATTATGTGGGCTGCTTTAAAATGTTTTGTACTGTAAATTCTTAAATCACAGCATATATGTGTACTGATAAACATGCATTATTTAGTGCCAGTCCATTCAGTAGGTTTCACAAAGTAAATAAAGACTTATCATATAAAAGTAAGTGTGTTAAACCCTTTTTTTGTAGTAAGTATTAGCACTGAGCAGAAATGAACAGGATGGGGGTTTAGGTGTTTATTTATATTAATGCTAAAGGATGAATATGATTCATTCTTCAGAAATTAGTACATTTAATACATTTTCAAATTGACTAATTTTTTGCATTTATTTGTACATTTATAATGATTGCTTCTGCAGAAGGAGTTACGTTGCTTGTCTTGCTATGAAAGCCATTTCACTTTTAAGACATTTGGACAGCACTGTAAACCAATATCCTTTGTAACAGGAGCTCCCCAAGTTTAGCTGAAGACCTATCTCAAATTCAACAGGAGACATTGAATAATACATGAGGGTATATGAAGCAGTGAGCCGGACCGTGGTTCACACTCCAGGTTAGAGGCATGTTTCTCTGAGCCAGTTTGGACACTGGCTATAGAACATCCAAAGGCAGCTTCTTATCATGAAGAATGCTGTATAGAGATGTGTAGTAATATTTGGTTGGTTTAACTTTTATGATTGTAAACTCATTCCTTCAGAATTTCTAATATATCTTCTTGTGTCTTCTTATACAATGAAATTTTATAAAGCATATAGCATATTGTGCCAACATGATTTAAATCTCTATTAACATACCGTGTAGTTCAGCAGTTAAATGAGAACATTGAGAGTGCAATCATTTACCTGTTGATATGATACAAGCCCATGAAAATACCAGTGAAAAGAGATAGAGCTCTGGTGTGGTATTCTCCTTAAAAAAAAAGATATTATATTACTATAACATTAAAACTCTGATGGACCTACAGATTACTATAGCTAGGATTTACTAAACGTAAATATACTCACACACTGGGGAGCACGGAAGGTCAGAATGATGGTGCAAAGTCCCTGGGTGAATGAGAGCAATCCGAATGTGTGATAAGCTGATCTGATACTCTTGGGTACAGGGTCAGTGAGAGTAAGGATCACTGCTAAGCCTTCAGCAGACAAAAAAAATCATGATGCAGCTGTTACATTGTAAAGCAGTCACATGATGAACATGTGGAATAATGTGTAGCATAGTGAATGACCACCTGTAGCCATGACTGAAAACACAATGAGAGCTATGAGGTTGTTCAAGAGAGGCTTTTCACAGTAACGGGAAGATTTTGGCCTGGAAAGGGATCATTTAAATTTACCAAAAATGCATTCATATGAATTAGATTACTTTTAGAGGTGAATGTTCAAAAACTGAATAAATGAATTAGGTTAATTAAACTTTGAGGAGATGAATAATAATTTAATGATTTACCTTGTTAGAATGTAAAACTGGGGTGTTAAAAAAATCACCACAAAAATAAAAAGGACTATTTGGCTGCAAATGAAAAAAAAAGCACACAATTTCAAAATGTCAGCACATGGATAAGACCTTAAAAACACAAACTGCAATTCATTCAGCATCATGTGTCAATTCTTATCTGTTTTAAAACAATTCAAGCGTTGCAAAATCTTGCCGAAGTCAGTTTCATATCAGAGGCTTACAATTTCAGCCGTTGGTTACGTGGAAGCCATCTGCTGCTCTGAAAAGCTGCATGAACCAAGAAGTGATGAAACATTTCTTTCCAAGGCACAGAGTCTATCAAAAATGCTGTGGAGATTCAAAAGTTACAGAAGGTTACAGGTTGACTTTGCACAAGAGAAATACACTTTAAAAGAAATAGTGTGGACAGACACACTGTTGAAGAAGCAAACTAATTCTAATGTGATAAAATGGACGGAAATCAGCAATAAACTCACCAGAATGCTATTGCTACAACATCTTGTTGGCTTAGTCAAGACAATAAAGGCCATTTCACATGAACTTTGCATATAGCACCATCCTGTGGATGGACCCAGTACAAGCAAAGGATTTTGAACCTCAAGTCAAGTAGCTTTTATTGTCATTTCGACCATATATAGCTGTTGCAGTACACAGTGAAATGAGACAACGTTTCTCCAGAATCATGGTACTCCATAACACAAAGACAGAGCTAAGGACTTAAGGAGTCTTAGCCACATAAAGTACAACTGTGCAACCTGGTGCAAACAGTGCAGGACAAGAAAACAAGACAGATAAGACAGTGCAGGACAAAAGACAATGCAGGCAAAAAGATACAAAAAGTACAAAAAATACAATACACAAAAGACAACAAAGAGTAAACAGAAACAGCGCCGACCAGTGTAATTACTGTATGTGAATACTGAATGTTCAAACAATATTTTGTGCGGTAATACTAGAATGAACACAGTTTCTTTGCAGCAGGTCCTAGAGATAATGTATAGAATTGTTCAAAAACAGCAAACGACTGAAATATTGTATAGTATGTGCAAATGACTGAGATATTGTACAGTATGTGTAAAACGACTGAAATGTTGGACAGTTTGTGCAAAACGACTGAAATGTTGGACAGTTTGTGCAAAAGAGCAAAAAAGTGTGCAAAACAGCATGTAAACAGTTTGATGGATGTAAGCAGCATGTAAACAGTTTGATGTGTCAGTGTGTGTGTTTGGTGTAGGTCTGTGCAGTCCATACAGATGATGTGCGTGTGTATGTTGTGCTCAGTACAGTTCAGTTCAGTTATTGAGAAGTCTGATGGCTTGTGGGAAGAAACTGTTACACAGTCTGGTCGTGAGGGCCCGGATGCTTCGGTACCTTTTTCCAGATGGCAGGATGGTGAAGAGTGTGTGAGGTCCTCCACAATGCTGCTGGCTTTGCGGATGCAGTGTGTGGTGTAAGTGTCCATGATAGAGTGAAGAGAGACTATATGATCATCTCAGCTGTCCTCACTATCCGCTGCAGGGTTTTGCGATCCGAGATTGTACAGTTCCCAAACCAGACAGTGATGCAGCTGCTCAGAATGCTCTCAAAGGTCCCTCTGCAGAACATGGTCAGGATGGGGGGAGGGAGATGTGCCTTTCTCAGTCTTCGTAGGAAGTAGAGACGCTGCTGGGCTTTCTAGGTGATTGAACTGGTGTTGAGTGACCAGGTGAGGTTCTCCGCTAGATAAACACCAAGAAATTTGGTGCTCTTGACCTCTACGGATGATCCATCAATGTTCAGCGGAGAGTGGTCGCTCTGTGGTCGCTCTGTGCTCTAACGTTCTGAATTATTTTCAATTTAAATTCAATGAATAAATAAATTCAATAATAAATAAAATAAATGTATAATAATAAATTAATAATAAATTAAATAATATGAATAATATATAATATAATATAATAATAATAATAATAATAATAATAATAATAATAATAATAATAATAGAATAATAAATTAAATGAAAAGGTATTCTGCTATGATCATAAGCATTTTTAGCAAGGGCAAGTAAACTTAAAAAAGTAAAAAGTAAAAAAAAAAAAAAAAGAACAACAAATCTGATAAATATTAACATTTTAAATAGGCAATTTCCATATATTATATACCAATGCTTGTAGTATACAGTAGTAGTTTAGTATAAAGCAGTAGTACGATATGATGATACTAAACATTAAAATTGTTTTTATGATCTCTCTGTGTAGATCATATCTGGTTCGGATATTTGATTTGGAACAGGTTTTATGCCAGATGACCTTCCTGACTCAATTGTTCCATTTTTATCCAAACTTGGGATCAGCAGTTGACCCCTCGGTGGGTGGGTTAGTTCCCTGCCTGGGAATGGAACCCAGGACATGCTAATGAGAGCACAGGAACCTGTCTCTGGACCACCAGTGGACATGATAATCCTTAAAGTAGTATATATTTTTTTCCTAGCTATACAAATCTACTAAAGTTCATTGTTATTTTGATTTCTCCGTGGCTAGGAGAAGCCACAGCAGATCATCTGGTCCACGTGTTTGATTTTGCACAAATTTTACACCAGATGCTCTTCCTGACACCACCCTCCCTTTTTATCCAGGCTAAGGACAAGCACTGAGAGTTAATTCTTCATTGGCTGGGTTAATTCCCTACCCAGGCATAAAACCCAGGCCACAGCAAGGAAAGCACCGGATCCTGTCACCAGGGGACAAATAAAGGTGTAATAGACAAAATCCTATTATGCTTTCTCCTTATATGTACCTTGGATAAATGCCAAGGACAATATGAATTACTTGGATACAGCCCTCTTTGCATGCGCACACATACTGAGAACTTCCAAACAAATCATATAATATGTAATTCTTCTTAAACTGAACTCTCAACAAACTACAGTTACATGTGTAACTAATCTCTTAATTCATCCCTCCCAGCTGCCTGGAGCATTGAGAATCACATAGATAATGTGAGCCACAATGTAATGAGAAACTGATACTGATGATGTCGACCAACTAGTGGCCTAGCCTCTGCCTAGTCAAATTCCCATCTGTCACGTTTCTCAGTGGCATAGTTTGATAATAGAATGGCCACCAACTGGACTAAGTTGCTGGGGGTGTTTTGTACAGTGTAACAAGGAACATGACAGACTCACCTTCGTTGAAAGCTGTAAGATTCAATCTAGTGATTCATTAAGATGAGTGATTTTACCTTAGCATAGCATTTAGCATGTAGTCACCCAACTATTTTTTTGCTATCCACCGTGGTATGGTTGACAATGGCTGTAATATACATATAACATATACATATTTGTATTATAATGCGACTTAGGCAGACAGTCATTTAGTCCAAAGGACAGATCCACAGGCACAGGTGACATGGTCAGCAAACTTGCTCAGAGTGTTCTAAACTCAATAAAAGCAGAAAACCAAGATGTCTTTGAGAAGCCACAAGCAGGATGCTATGGCCTAGTTGCCTGATTCTTTACAGAATGGAAATTATTAAGTGTAGAAGAATAAAGGCCAGTCATGGACCAGTATAAATAGGTGGCTATATGTCACGTTCATGCCTTAGAGTTATCAAAAATGAATAAAATTCAAGTTGTCTACATACACATTACTGGCAAGCATTAATACATATTTATTAATTAACAGCAATGATCCTCCTAAATTCTGTTAATAAATTAAAAAAACATTTAAATTATACCTTTCAAGCATTATAAACTGCACAACCTAGTATATTTGAAAAAGCCATGTCCATTGTAATTAGCTGCTATGCTTTACGTCCAAACTAAATAGAAACTCATTCCTTTCTGCACAAAGTTGAAAGAGACAGGTGGTATTTAGGCTTATTCATGTGTGTAAGAGAAGCACAGCTGTAATGTGTCATGTTTCGTGCGTGCAGTAATGTGATGCTGAAAGTGATCCCTTACACAAAATGTCTATTTTAGAGAATTGGTTGAAAGGACTTTTCTCTGTGGTTGAACAGAAACTTTTATACAGTTTTACATGCTCTTTTTTTTCTCAGGGGACCTTAAGAACAATGCACAACAGGTCCAGGGTTCAATCCTATAGGCTCAGGTTTCAAATGTCAAGGTTTCAAATGAGTTGCTGGTTTTTTCACACGTCCCAAAAACATATAGAAGTGGCTACGCTAATTTGGCTGACTGTGGGAAAGATCCCATTAAGGATTTATTCCCACGATATGCACTTTGTGCCCAGGATAGACTCTGGAGCCACTGTGACATAAAACTTTCACAGGAATATTGAAACTACAGCACCAACCAACAAATAAACATCAAATATGTTGCTACCACTGTTCTGCAATTGGTATCTGAATGTTTAAGGTGTTAGACTAAACTAGACTGGAATCCCAGGCCCACAAGCTGTCACTGTTCGTCCCTTAAGCAAGGCCCTTAACCTTCAGGTGTATAAAGGTACGTTGCTCTGGATGACGGTGTCTGCCAAATCTTGTAAATGTCTAAGCACATCATAAATATGTCATTATAAGCATATTCAGGATTAGGTTTAAATTTCAACTTTATTACTTCTATTTGTTTGTATGACAGCGATAATCATATTGGATGAATTACGATTACTATGTGTACAAGAATTCCAAATATTGGGTTAAAACCTTGTTTGCAAATCAAGTCAAATCAAGCTATATTCAACCATATAGCTAAGATTAGCAAAACATTTCTGTTTATATTATTTAGCTTCAAAATACATTTAGTGCTTTTTTTTTTTTTTTTCATTTTTTTTAAAAATTATTTTTCGATTAATTTTTATTGTCCCCAAAACTGTTCTATTAGCTTTTTCTATTTGAAATTAATAGGAGAGGAAACTTTTGTAATCAACAATCGTCCATTTACGCGGTTTCCTCCTAACCGAGAGAGGGCGCTGTTTATATTTCACAGCGCATAAACCGCTCCAAAGGAAGAAGTAATTTCGCGCAATTTTTAACCTGATAAAATGTAATTCTGCTTGGCGTCAGGTTTCATTTTGTGCCTTTACTATTTTCTTTTTGTTTCAGTGAAACATTGAAAATTCAATCTGATTAAAAAAAAAAAAAAGTAGTCGCTCGTTGAAGATGAGTGAAATGGACGATAAAGATGCGTACACACAGGTAGGAGCCTCAGAGAAGCTAATTGTCTTTTCTAGCTGATTTATTTATTTATTTACTTACTTACTTACACATACATTCACAACACGAGAGCACACCGTGATGCACGCCAAATAACAGCTATTATTTCTAAAACGTTTTGGTTTAAGCGCCTTAAATAACAACAAACATGCACATTGTCTCTGTTAACGAAAAGTCTTAAATGTAAATAAATGTTAACAAAGCTAATAAATGTTAGTCTCTTTAGCTTTGGGAAGTGTTATCAGACTCTACTGTAATATTCCAGTGGCTCTGAATGTGTGGTCTGTGAAGCCTGACGTCCACAGGTTTGTTTAGTTTGTTTAATTTCAAATTAATATCAATAACACTACACTATACATTTATCTTGGGCTGCACAAGACAAAACAGACTAGACAGTACAAGACAGATGAGACTATACAGGACAAGACAGATGAGACAAGACAGACCAGACAGAAAACAAGACATAACAGACGATGTGAGACAGTGCGAGTATTAAATAAGAATACAGAATATATGACGGATCAGTTATGTACATGGTAGTGCAAATGAAAGTATTGTGTTTTTTTGTGCAATGTACAGCAGCAGTAGTGTGCAGTGTTGTAATGTAACGGAGTACAAATACTTCGTTACTGTACTTAAGTAGAAATTTCACGTATCTGTACTTTACTTCGCTATTTATATTTATGTCAACTTTCACTTTTACTCCACTACATTTCCTAGATAAAATGTATACTTTTACTCCGTTATATTTCCACTAAGCATCTTCGTTACTCGTTACTACAAAATAAAATCAGAAGAAATGTGTGCGAATCACTGCTCCTAGATTGCATTACGCTCCGCACACTCTATTTCAGCGTAATGTTGCCAAAGGAGGCGGATGCACAACTGAAACCACCGTGGAAACACCTACTGGAGGAGGGGCATTCACTAAATTCCAGGGGTTTCGTTACCACGACGTAAAGTGGGCGTGTTTCCGGAGGTCTTGGAAAAACGACCTCTTTCCAAAAAAAAAGAGCATACTACGAAGGACGAAACAGTCATACATTTATTCATTCTTTAATTTTCTACCGCTTATCCGAACTACCTATCGGGTCACGGGCATCTCAGGCGTCATCGGGCATCAAGGCAGGATACACCCTGGACAGAGTGCCAACCCATCGCAGGGCACACACACACTCTCATTCACTCACGCAATCACACACTACGGACAATTTTCCAGAGATGCCAATCAACCTACCATGCATGTCTTTGGACCGGGGGAGGAACCCGGAGGAAACCCCCGAGGCACGGGGAGAACATGCAAACTCCACACACAATAAACAACCAAAAACTACGGTTATGGTTAGGGTTAGATTATCAAATATGCCATGCCAACCTGATGACGCAATATCTGTTACGCTGTTCTGAAAGCCCTGGAAATAAGGGCCTTCTGTTTTTTTCTTTGCTGTCAGCTCTAAAAATATGCTGTTTGTTCTTTGAACTCAAGAGAATTGTGCCTGAAAAGTCCTGGAAAAGACTGTGATTTTGATTTGATCCGAGATAGTTCGGATAAGCGGTAGAAAATGAGAGTGAGATTGAGAAGATATGGGAACCCTGAATATGCTTTATGCTTTACTATAAGAAAGCCACAATAAAGCTCACAATCAAAGTTCTAACCGCTTGCTTTAAAAAAAAAATTAAAAAAAAAATTTTTACTTTTACTTCAAATACTTAAGTACATTAAATATCAGAAAATTACTTTTCATACTTAGTACAGTATGTATCAGATACTTTAAGAATTTTACTTGAGTATTGCTTTTCTTGTACTTTATACAACACTGGTACTGTGTAACATATATGGATGATGTGATGACCGACAGTTATGATAATGCAGTGCTTATAGATATGAAGCAGGGAATATAATTATGGTGAGTTGTTAATCATAACAACCTGTTATCAGTTATAATATTTATTTTTGGTTTTGGTTGAGTTATTAGTCTGTTCGACGGCTCACCTGTGTTTAAATATGTCATTAATTCTTACGATTAGTGTAACTTGGACAACTGCAATTTTTAAAAACCCTCTGTAATAACATAAGGATCAGAATATCAGTGCACACTTATACAACGAGCCCAATATTTGAATTATGTACATGAAATACATTTTTACTGAGTCTTGCATAATCTGTACACACGGCGAGGCAAATGTGCTAACCACTACCCCTCCCTACTGGTCATAGTATTCATTGAAAGACAACAATAATGTCCTTTAGAAATGCAAGCATGTTCTTCAGAGATAGATATAATGAACAAAGTTATTTACTCTATGCATAGTATGACTAGAAGTCTGTATATTTATAATCACACTCTCCAGTGTCACCCATATGAGGATGAGGTTCCCCATTGAGTCTGGTTCCACTCAAGGTTTCTTCCTTCCATTCAAGGGAGTTTTTCCTCTCCACTTCAGCCTGAGTCACCGCAGACTTGCTCATTGGAGATAAATACAAACACATTTAAAAATATCTAATATTAATCTTGATTTTTATATTCTATTAATCTTTATATTATTCTTTATAACCTTTTGTTCTTTTTATGTTCTGTAAAGCTGCTTTGAGACAATGTCAATTGTAAAAAGCGCTATACAAATAAATTTGAATGAGTGACAGATTATTAATATAAAACAGTTGGTGTGCATTATTCCTTGTGATTGTGGCTGAATTGCATAGTTTGTATATTAAACTCAGTCACTACAAAGATTATTACTGGATCAAACTGGACAAATATTTTAATACCGTCACATTCATGACACCTGAACATGAACCGTTTGTTTCAGAGGCTGAAAGCAGCTGTCCACTACACGGTCGGGAAAATTTGCCAGAGCACAGCAACAGAGTGCGAGAAACAGATAAGCAAGCAAGCGGTGGCCGCAATTGCTGAAACTACTTTCAGACAGTGTGGTGAGTTTAATACACTGTTGAATATTTCCTCATTAGTGTTGTTTTTTTTTCACCATGTATCCACTGTCTTTCTACATTTTAGAGATATTTGCAAAAGATCTGGAGGCATTTGCAAGGTAAATTTCACCTACTTTCTGCATTGTTCCCCAATCCTGATCGTGAAGTAGCGATGAGCTTTACGTTGCAGTGTCAACCCATTAGCATGCAAAACAGTTGCTTCTTGAGTCTTTGTAGTGAAAGGCTACTTTAAAATCCAGGACTGGGAAAACACAGCTTACTGTTAAATGATATAATGGCATTTTTTTAGATGGCTCGGACCCACACCCCTTTTTTTTTTGGTTCTCCTTCCAGACATGCCAAAAGACAAACAATCACTGTGGATGATGTGAAACTTCTAGCAAGGAGGAGCACAGCACTAGTAAGAGTCTCTGAGGAACATAACAAATAATAAGCTTTAATTTTAGAATTGTATTGGCCTTAGTAATTACTCTATTATTTGATCTCTATCCCCTACATCTGGAAATATTAACAGTACATGACAGCTTCCTCATTGAAAACTTCAGATCCACTTACAATGGAAGTCTAAAGACAAGTCTGATAAATGTTTGAAATACAAATGCATATTAACGTAAATTCAATTATAATCACACTACAATCCCAGTAGATTTTTTTTGTGTGCGTGTGTGAGATTGTTGAGGACAAAACTCTTGATTTGGCAAATAGCAAACGTGTGATTCTTCTTTTAGACTACTACCATTGAAGATCATTATTATTTATGAAAGCTGCATTCATCTTTAATGCATATGAATTGTATTGGGCTTTTGCTGAATGCATGTTGTGATGCCACACATCTTACTTTTCTGAATTACTACAGATTTGGACCATCTAGCTGCTTTGAATATTGTACATTTTGTGTTAATCTGTTTCTAATCACAAAATCAAAGCTCGATCCAACCCAACTATAGTGTTTATGTATCTCTCTAGAGATTATGGAGTATTTAGTCTAGAAGAATGCAAACTTTCAAATACTTAATGGAAAATTCTACATAACATTTATTAAACATTTTAATTGCAACAGAATTGCACTACAAAAGTGTTGTTATTCTAGTCACTCTTTTTATAGAATGCTCTAAAATATGTTTTATACTCCTACAGTCCAGCCACATGCAGCAAAAGATTGAAGAACTGGCAGTGACCAACCAGGAGTTGAAGGAAAAGAGGAAGAAGAATGCTGCTAAGAGAAAGAGTAAAGAGATGGAGGGAAATGAGGTAGAGGAGACTGAGAACTAACTTAAACATAACCTCTACCTGCTACTGTGGATAAGAAGTGCACCGATATTAATAAAGGGGGAACCCTGCTCTGAAACGTTACAAGAAGTGTATCAATTAAATACACAAAGCCATGCATCAAGAATGTGTTTTATTGTAATATAGATGAAAAACATTTTCCCTGCCTGTGAATGTAAGAAATTGTGACTGTATAAAATAAAGATTTAATTGGTGAGACATTTGAGTCTATCTTGAATAAAGACTTTAAAAAAAAACCCACAATTGACCCCATTTTGACAAAAAGGGAAAATACAAAAAGAACCAATTATTGCATTATGCAGAAACTCAGATTTTGTACAAAACCAGTGTTTTGCCATCATTGCCACTTTGCACCAGAATGCTTGGGCAATTGATCTGAATCCAGATTAAGCCTAATTAATCCTGCATTAAACATTTTCTAGCAGCCCAAGGCCAAGCTTTACCTGGCTCTAAAAATGAAGCCCAACATTGTGGTGGTTGGTTGTTAGCTACATTCTACAGTCTGTATTTCTGTTACCAGAGATGCTAACGCTGTAATGGGGAACCAGACACTCCTCCATCTTCCTCCGTCCCCAAACGGATTTTCCACCTGGGGTTCAGACGCAACCTGCAGCCAGCCATTTTCCAGGCCCCTAAATGTGTGAATTCAGTTAGTTTTCTGATTTTTTTTTCCTGTCATATCATTTGAGGTAAATCCAGTATGAAAAGAAAAATGATTCAAATTAAGTTTTATTGGAGCACTCCCTTCTTTCCACAAGCCATATAAAATTTTTTTTGGAAAAACATTAAGCAAATGTAATCTAGAAGAAATCCATTCCACAGACATTCACGTCACTCAACATACAAGTCTCACTTACACCATCACTCGTTCTCCCACCCCCTCAGTGGCCACTGAAGATGTCATCCACAAGATCAAACTTACAGGTCAAATCACAAGGAAAAGCACACACACCATACAGCATTCAGAACAGTTTTATAGAAGCAAGACAAAAAAAAATATTCATCACAACATTCCACTAGCTATTTAAACACATTGTCAGTATATGATAGGAGAAAAAGCAAAATGGGAAGCCTAGGAGGGAAAAATGTGAACCTTCAGGTACAGGTGAACTAATCGTCCATCTGCTCAGGGTTGTGTATAGGTGAGGCTGGGAAGTGTCAACAAGCTCTCATTCACGCGCTCACAAAAGCCACCCAGTCACATTTTAGCTCTTTCACCGCACTCGCATCAGTCTTTTCGCTCGCTCTCTTCCATGCCTTCCGTTCGCTCACTCTTCGCCACCACCAAGCGCACTCAACAGTTGTTTAAAAATGTTCACTTTCTGTACAGTTCTTGTGAAATCAAAAAATATGCTGACTGACAAAAAAAAAGGGACACCCACCGTGTCAGCGAGCCGAGCGATGAGAGCTTTAAGACATGAGGAAGATGGGATTATGATCTCAGCCACACAGTGCTGCCATAGAGGGCCTTCTTCTCAGGCAAAACCCACAGATGGCAACTGCAGAAGAGATTTCGATGAAGGCTTTTTAAATTGATCTTGCTGTAAATAAAAAAAATGTACTTAAAAGACTTCGGTTTCAACCGGATTCTTCCCAATGCAAGATTTTTAATTTGGTGATCTGAAAACCTGCATGTTTGTGATCACAGATCAAACTGCATGCATTTTCAAGAATCCAGTTGAAATAGTTTCTCCCTACCCCAAAATTACCCAATACAGCATAATAAAGGGGGAGTAAATTACACAAATGATGTGCGTACCACTGCCTGTTTTAAACTTTAATCTCATTTATCTTGTTCAAATGTAGAAAAACTTTCTGGTCTCCCCAAACTCCCCATTTGCTCCTGCTCCCACTCCCGCAATGCACAAAAAGAGTTAAGTCTCTCAGAAAATACTTACCAAACACACACTAAAAATACCAACACTTCAAAAAAAAAAAAAAAAAAAAAAAAACCCCACCACTTACATCCCCCACCCTGCAGACTTGGACTCCATACTGGAGCCAAAGCTTGAGTTAAACCCACTTCCACTACTAGCTGCATTAGAGCCTGCACCCCAGCCAAGTGCAGCTGAGCCGCTGCTGTAGTTGCTGTTTCCTGCGCTGTACTGCGTCTGGTCTCGAGCGGAGCTTGCTCCGCTTGCGGTTGAGCCAGACGTAGTTGACTGACCCTGCTGTGCCAACATTCCCATCATCCCCCAGCTACTCTGCAGGGCAGCCTGAGCAGCGGCCATCATGGCCGGGTTCAGGTTGAAGTTGCTGAAGTTTCCCACGCTGCTGGTGCTGCTGCGGGTGCTGCTTCCAAAGGCCTGAGCCCCGAAACCGTTCCCATAGCGGACACGATCCATCATGCCTCCTCTGCCACTGTGCTTGGGCTCAGCATTGGATATGTGAACACTCACTCCCTTGATGATTAGGTCCTCCCCACACAGGGAAGCAGCAATCTGTGCAATGGAAACCAGATAAATAATGTTTTAATAATGGGGTTTAGATGCAGACAAAATTGTCAAAATATCCAGGGTGGGGTGTCCTAATAGAATCAGACTAGAGTTTGATGAAATTTAAGCTTGTGTTAGTGCTGTTTGGCAAGACTGCACTTTAAAGGACCAACATAGCATACCTGATCATCAGCAAAGGTAACAAAAGCGAATGCTCGGAAAGGCTTGGGGATAAAGACGTCCGTGACCTCGCCATATTGCATGAAGAACTGGCGCAGATCATCAGCAGTCAGGTCCTCAGTGCAACGACCAACAAAAACCTTCCTGCTCCTCATTGGCTCATCAGGACCTTGCTGTTAGCCATAACATGAAACAAGCTGTTACCTATGTGACACTATACCAACAACTTTTCCACAGATGACTGTAGGTAGCAAATACCGAAACAATTTGTAAAAGTTACAAGCTCTTTTTAACCTTTGAGTTGGGCAGCTTGCAGTCACACCACCTCCCATCAATCATGTGCCGCTGCGTGATCACTTTTCCCTGGGTCTCCCAGTCTGCAAATCGAACAAAGCCAAAGCCTTTCGAATTTCCCGTCTTTGCATCTCGTTTCACCTAGAGAGAAAAATAAGAGCCGCTATGTAGAACTGCACGTAAAAGGCAAATTAAATTAAATCAGAATGCGAGGGGCAGGCTCCACTCCTGGATTGAGCTGATGGAATATTGGAAACTTACCTGCACCATGATTACATCACCAAAAGTACTGAAGTACTCTTTCAGGTCCTGTTCGGAAGTTTTCCATGGCAAGCCCAACACGATCAGATCTGAGGTCTTGTGGTCTCCTCTCTTGATCTTTGCTGAGGATGCTTCGATTTCATCCATTTTGCGTTTGTTATCGGCAGATTCTTAAAAATCGAGAACAAGTTAAGGGTTAGAACTTCTACAAATCTCAAGAATATTCCTACCTTTAATTATTTCTCTGTCCCATTGTATTAGCTGAACTATCTTTCTATTGCATTGTAATTCTTTGGTCTTGAACATCCTTTTGTTTATGATGTAGTTGTATCTTTACAAGCAGCAAATCTGAATTTAGGCCTTATGTAACAAACTAAAACTTTTCAATGTGGAATCCATGAACCCCCTGTGGTCTGAAAATCAATGCAGGTATGGTAATGTATCCATAAGGTTATTCAATGTATTCATCGGGTTAATGTTTTTTAGACTTTTTATTAGTTTTGGATAACAATTTGACAAATGATTAGTGATATTCTTGGGGCTTCCTCTAACCACCTTTGTTCTACAGAAAAACTATGCTTTTCCCGTGATATTATATACACACAAATATTATATATACACATACATACAAACTACATGTATACAGACACGAACCTTTTGGGTAATTGACGATATACACGAGATTTCCCCAGCCATTTTCCGGCGCGTGCAGAACTCCTTCCACCAGGCGCACGCCGCGCATGCACTGAGAAATAGGGCTCCGGTAGCGAAGGCCGCAGGCGCCCGGAAACTGCGCCGCCACCGTGGACAAGAGAACCGTGCCGTCGTCCTCCGAAGGAATCTCCATCGGCTCTTCGTTCTCCTCCTCAGCCACGCGAATGTAC
Organism: Tachysurus vachellii; assembly: GCF_030014155.1. NCBI lineage: Eukaryota > Metazoa > Chordata > Actinopteri > Siluriformes > Bagridae > Tachysurus > Tachysurus vachellii. The sequence goes on along the minus strand of NC_083463.1, from coordinate 18,258,135 downwards.
ATATCAGCCATCTCTCCCCTGAGAACAAACATAACTCTGTTAACCCGCCGGACTGGATTAAAACAACGAGGTCCCGACAGCTACATGTTAGCTAGTCGGCTATTAGCATTATGCTAAAGGACGCACTTTTTAAAAATATAAAACTAGTTTAGTTAAAAATCATTTCTATATACATTTATGGGGAATATACCTCGTGTGTAAAAACTGGATATTATTCTGTAGTAAAATGAAACGGTAGAGCAGAAAATAGCCTCAGTGAGCCGAAAGCAGTTCGACCCGGTTGTGTTCCTTTGTTAGCGGCTGTTGGTCTCAGACTGCGGCTCTCACACCGCCTCCCCCCCCCCCACAAGCGTGATACTTAAATGAATGGGCGAACCGAGCGGCTAATGTTTCCTCTTTAAGGCTCAGAAAGCGCGCGAAACCGAAACCTTGACGTTAAATATACTTTTCGTTTAATCACGAGCCCAAAAAACACAATTATTTACGTTCACGTCCCTTAAATCTTGTGCGCGTGATGTTTTCTTAGCAAAAAAGACGGTATCCAGAGTCATGGGGGAAATACGTCATCTTCAGAAGGAACCATTTTTTCGGCGGGGTCGGCGAAGTAAAGGAGATAAATACACCGATAAATATCACTTTCGAGTCAAAATAAATCACACAAGAAAGTGAGCGAAACTATTACAAGATTCAAACAGCTACTTACAACAATTGTGCCTCCTGGTTATTTTCGTACTCCATTACCGTCTCTCGCCCCGTGGTAACAAACAGGCCAGTTGAAACCGGAAACCGCCTCATAAAACTTGCAGGAGTCATGCGCAGTTGTCGTCTCAGGGGAAAAAAAGGGAAAAAAGACTTTTATTTTGTATCAATAGGTATCCTGTTTTGTCTCACTATCTAAGGAGATGTCGGTTGTGAGCCGCTATAATTAAACTGACTGCGATTACATTCTTTATCTAAAAATAAAGGATAAAAGAAACCTAAAAAGCACGACATATAGTGTATAAAATGGAGTACTAACGTCTAACGACATATATTTTACGAGCACGAAAGTAAATTTACGTCACCCACGGCATGTTACATAATAAAAGCCTGATGGTCATAAGATTTACTCTAACCATATTTGTTACCTCTTATCTTGGCCTTTTTTAAACTGTGAAGGATTTCCAATACAACCAAAAATAAATCATTTCTTCAATACGGTTTCTACAAATTTGTGTAGTGTTTGTTTTATATGGTCTTTTTATGGTCATATCAGATTCAGAATCAGAATCAGGTTTATTAGCCAAGTGTGTTGACACACACAAGGAATTTGGTTCCAGCTGTTTGTGACTCTCAGAAGTACAGCCATAAATATCACTGTACTATACATTTAGTTTAAACTATACACGACAAGACAAAACAGACTATACAAGACAATACAGACGATGTGAGACAATATAGACAGTGCGAGTATTAAATATGAAAACAGAATATATGACTGATTAGTTATGTACATAACTGTAGTGATTTTTCCTGCCCGTTTTCTGGTTCTTGTATGGTACAAGTCCTTGGGAGTGGGCAGGGGGGCACCAATTATTTACTGTGCGTTGCGGTCTGTTCCTGTCCTGTTTTGTTGCTGCACCAAACCAGATGGTGATGGATGTGCACAGGACAGATTCAATGACTGCAGTGTAGAACAGCATCAACAGCTCCTGTGGCAGACCGTACTTCCTAAATTGACATAGAAAGTACATCCTCTGCGGGATCTTTTTGATAATGGAGTTTATGTTGCACTCCCATTTCAGGTCTTGGGAAATGGTAGTGCCCAGAAACTTGAAGGACTCAACAGATGACACAGGGCTGTTAGATATTGTGAGGGGGGTAGTGTTGAGGGTTTTTTCCTGAAGGCCACTATCTACAGTTTTTGGGGTGTTTAAGTCTAGGCTGTTCTGACTGAACCATAGCACCAGCCGCTTCACCTCCTGCTGGTATGAAGACTCGTCGCCATCTTGGATCAGACAGATGCGCGTAGTATCATCTGCAAATTTCAGGAGTTTAACAGTTGTGTCACTTGAAGTGCAGTCATTGGTATAGATGGAGAATATCAGTGGGTAGAGGACACATCCCTGAGGAGCACCCGTGCTGATTGTTCGAATACTGGAGGTAACACCTCCCAGTTTCACTTGTTGTTTCCTGCCTTTCCTTATAAAATACAATTATTAAATCTGTAGCTAACAATCTTTTCAATGGGAATAATGAAAGAATATACTTAAAAATCCATATCTGAGGAAGGAAATCAGATAAGTTAAAAGCACAGAACCTTCTGGTTTGCAGACTTTTGAGATGAAGTTTGAAATGTCCTTCTAAACCTTGCAACTCATTTTAAAGAAGCTGTAATGATGATAAAATAGCCATGCCTGAAGATGGTGCTAACAGATCAATAAGGCCTTCCATAAACATTAGCTTTATGAGAAACTGGAGAAACATGCATTGTTCTACAAAACTGGCTTAGATAGATAAACCGTTTGGTATCGTTTGACTCAGCATGCCTCAAGGAGACTAACACCTCCTTCATGATTTTAGACTCAAGTTTGCAGTAGTTATAAGCGAAAATAGCTGTTTTTAAAATCTTGTGGCCACTAGGTGGCGCTGTCACGAAACTTTGCATGCTAATGCATTCTGGGCAAAGAGTCCACCCTAACCTCAGTCGCTACACAGTAGCATCGATAATAAGAACATTCCGACTGGAGAACAGGTATATCTTCAAGTTTCTGCTCCAGACTGTACCTACTGAATGTGTCACATGATTCTGTATCATATTACAGTATTACTGTAAAGTACTATTCAAAAATGAGTAGTGCTGTGAAGTATATGTAAAGGAGTATCATTGTGATGTTACAGTACTGTGTACAGTTTGAAAGTACAGTATTTGAAAAAGAACATAACCAATGACATCTTGTGGTGGCATTTTTTACAGAATGGTTGGGCTACCTCCTCGAGGTGGAAGGGAACGTCTCTTTACTCAAGAACAAGAGCTTGCCATCGTTCAAATGGTGCAAGAAAATAACGCAATCCGACTTCGTGAGTTGCAACAGCGCATAATTGCAGATAGAATGGTATTCAACAATATCAACAGGGTCAGCATTTCTACAATAAGTCGCATCCTACAGAAACATAACTTCAGAATGAAGCAGCTGTACAGGGTGCCATTTGAGAGGAACAGTGTCAGGGTCAAGGATCTGCGCCATGATTATGTGCAGGTATGTGTCACTTTACTTTACATACTATATATTGTGATGTGGGAATGAGGGTTTATGCTGCCACCTGCTCTGTCTGTATCTTGTAGTTTTTGTCTATACTAACCCAACCCAGCCCCTACTTGTGTAAAAATGTAGACATTGTAGTTACTGTATGTATTTTCAGTAACACTATTCAATATTTTCTGTTACAGACAGTTTTGGATTTTGATGCCGCCGAACAGCCACATGAGTTCATCTATGTGCATGAGGCAGGCTTTAATCTGGCCAAAACCAGGCGTCGAGGCCGTAACATAGTTGGACAAAGGGCTGTTGTAAATGTCCCTGGGCAACGTGGGGGAAATATCACCCTGTGTGCTGCAATTAGTGTCCAAGGAGTCCTGCATCATCATGCCACTCTAGGTCCCTACAATACAGGACAGATCATTGTATTTCTAGATGCACTACATGCAGTTGTACAGGACAAACCACAGCAGCCCAGGTTTGTTGTCATCTGGGATAATGTTAGTTTCCACCGGGCTGCTCTGGTCCAAAATTGGTTCACCAACCATAACAATTTTACACCTTTATACCTGCCCCCTTACAGCCCCTTTCTAAATGCAATCGAGGAATTATTTTCAGCATGGCAGTGGAAAGTCTATGATCTGCAACCACACGCCCGCATGCCTCTTCTGCAAGCAATGGAAGAGGCATGTGGAGACATTGAGGTGGGATCCATCCAAGGGTGGATTAGGCACACAAGACGATATTTTCCCCGATGCCTAGCCCGCGAGGACATCGCCTGTGATGTCGACGAGGTCTTGTGGCCAGATCCAAACAGAAGGCGGGATCCATAAGACCCCCACCCCTACACCCCCCACCCCCCGGCCCCCACCGCACACATACACGTGCACACACACAAAACAAGTGTGTTTTTTTCCCACAATGGCAGTGTAGCTAATTGTCATGACTTGTAATTCTATTTTTCTTTATTTTATTAAGAATGTTTTTTCTGTTGATTACTTGTTTGATTACTGAATACATTTAAAGAAAAATCAATCTTTAAATAAATCTACTTTTGAGTTTTACAAAAGACTGAGTCTAAGAAAATTACAATATAAATAAAAACACAAAGACTGCAGTGTTTTATATAAAGCACATCAGTGTGTTGCTGGTGATATGAAAGAGTAATTCAAATGGTGCTTGTGTGTATGGTTTTGTTACAAGAATTTCATTTTTAGAAAGGAGTGTTAAGTTTTGAATGCAGTGTTTCATTTTGTCATAGATGTGAGTTGTTAATCTCCATATGCTATGTCTGATTGGCTTGTGTGTAGAGTTTTGACATAATGAGCCAAATTCTGCAAAAAGTGTGTAAGCAATAGGCAAAAACTGTAATAAGAAAACTAACGATAACAGTAGGTGTCTACGCCCCTAAGTGTATGTGATAAGTGTGAGTGTGTGTGTGTAAGTGTGAGTGTGTGTAAGTGTTTGCACACTTACTCACACTCACACACTTGGTATGGTTCATCAGCGACATGTTCTGAGCGCATCTGATCGGCTTGACCCCGGTATCGCTGCTTGCAGCTATATTTATTATTTCTTTCTGGAATCACAGAAGAATAAAATTTAACATCACCGACATTTAAGTTCATAATTGTTTGATTATTCATCGTTATTATTAGTTTACTTTACAAGCTCAGTGTATTAAGCTGTTTGTCTGTCATTTATATTGTGTGTGAGTGAGTGAGTGTGTGTGTAAGTGTGTGTGTAAGTGTGAGTGTGTGTGTGAGTGAGTGAGTGAGTGTGTGTGTGTGTGTGAGTGAGTGAGTGAGTGTGTGTGTGTGGGTAAGTGTGAGTGTGTGTATGTGTGTGTTCGAGTGTGTGTGAGTGAGTGTGTGTAAGAGTGTGTGTGTATGTGAGTGTGTGTGTGAGTGAGTGAGTGTGTGTGAGTGTGTGTAAGTGTGAGTGTGTGTGTAAGTGTGTGTGTAAGTGTTTGTGTAAGTGTGTGTGTGTGTGTGTAAGTGTGTACGAGTGTGAGTGAGTGTGTGTGAGTGAGTGTGTGTGAGTGAGAGTGTGTGAGTGTGTGTATGTGAGTGTGTTTGTGAGTATGTGAGTGTGCGAGTGTGAGTATGTGAGTGTGCGAGTGTGAGTAAGTGTGCGAGTGTGAGTGAGTGTGTGTGTAAGTGTGAGTGTGTGTGTAAGTGTGTGTGTAAGTGTGAGTGTGTGTGTAAGTGTGAGTGTGTGTGTAAGTGTGAGTGTGTGTGTGTGTGTGTGTGTGAGTATGTGTGTAAGTGTAAGTGTTTGTGTAAGTGTGTGTAAGTGTTTGTGTGTGTGTTCCTCGTATGTGAAAACATACTTGGCAATAAAGACCTTTCTGATTCTGATTCTGATGAGCAAAGGATCCAAAATATGCAAGAATTTTGTCTCTAGGCCTTACGAGTCAGCAGTTATGAACATGAACATAATTGGATTTTTGGACTGTTGGTGGCGCTAGAGGGTTTGAGCTAGACACACCAAAGTTGCTATAGTAACTTCTTTTTTTATTCCACTAGCTGGAAGACTACTAATTGGTATTACATTTTCTTGTATTTAATTGTAGCTGATATAACTTTCACTGACACTAGTGTAGCTTTAAGAGTTCTCAAAATGATAATATATATAATATAAATTTCACCTCGCCTACTAAAAATAGCCCAGAATATTTGGTCTTTCTGTGGCCAAGCAACTCACATAATCAACCATTACAACCACAGTGAGCAAGAAAAGCATCTCAGAACACATGTTGGATATGATATAGATGGATGATAAAAGCAGAGCACCACTTCTGCACTTGTGCATTAATATGAATACACTCACTGGCCACTTTAATAGGAACATCTTTACACCTGCTCATGTAGACAAGCAGAAAATTATTCACACATTTGGCAGCAGCACAATGTATACAATCTTGCAAATACAGAGTAAGAGCTTTATTTAATGTTCACATCAAACATCAGAAATGGTGTAAAGTGTGATCTCTGTGACTAACTGTGGCATAGATGTTGGTGCCAGGTGTGCTGGAAACTGCTGATCTCCTGGGATTTTCATGCAGAACAGTCTCTATAATTTCCAGAGAATGGTGTGAAAGACAAATTATCTAATGAGCAGCAGTTCTGCAGATAGAAACGCCTGGACGGTAAGAGAAGTCAGAGGCAAATAGCTAGACTGTTCAAGCTGAGAGGAAATCTACAGACACTTAAATTATACTATTTTCAGCATTGCTAAGCAGAGAAATTGCAGAGAATCACTGAAACTGGACATTTTGCAAGACTGGAAAAAGACCAAGTGATCAATCTCCTGCATTCCTGGAATGTTCATGAATGGAGACCAAAGTTCCAGTGGTTTGTGCTGGTCCAACTTTGTGGTTTCATAACCCCAGACAGATCTCAATTACCTGCCTCAAGTAAGCTGTGGCTCTGTGAGGTGCATAAAGTTAAGCTGATTTCAGTTAGTTAGAAAAGACACAGAACACACATTTTTTTAATCAATATATTTATATATTTTACAAAACGATAGAAATTCTACCAATAACAATATATGTTCACAGTCGGTGTTATGATACAACATTGAAATGATGTCTATAGAAGATAAACCGAGGGCACACAGTGACAGTCCGCCAAGCACAGTTTGATGATTCGTTGTTCGAACACATCTGTTAGCCATGGTCATTAACAGACAAGCTAAGTGAGGTGTGTGAGAGAGCAGCGAAGTACAATAAACTGGGCTGGAGTCCTGCTTTCCAGGCTGCTGTTGTGCACCCCTGAGTTAGACTGAACATGTTATATCTTAATAACAGATCATATTATAAAAAAAAAAACATTAATCCAACATTTCCTGTCATGAAGGTTGCATCATGAAGGCCATCATGTGAGCATGAGGAACTTTGTTGTGAACTGTTTGTTTGTGTGTGTCTGTTTGTATAATAGGCAGCTATCTATGTGCTAGTGTGATGCTGACTTGCAGTTGTTTTCAGTCCAGTTTCACTGCTTATTGTCCTTCTGACAAAACAACCAGCTCAGTGGACAGAGTTGGTGGAAATCTAGGCATCAGGCAGTAACACTGACAATATAGTGCAAAGTAGACAGCTGCATTTTGTCATGTTTAGGTTTGTTGCAGAATAAGTTGTGACACTCAGCAGGATAACAAAAAGCAGCAAAAATAAATATCAAAAGAATTTTTCATCAGTATACAAAAAGTCTTTTGACTTTTTTTTTTTTACTTTATCAACGAGTCTGGCAAAAATAAAGGCCTCAAGAAAAGTTTGCCAAACAAACTCATTCCTTTTTTCTGGAACCTTCAAACCAGAGACTCCATGCTCTCAGCTGAATTGGCTTTATCCAGTATCAGAATCCTCCCATGTCTGTCCATATAGGAACCGAACATCCCACTGTCTGTACTACCGACCAGGCTGAGCACTGCTTTGTAAAGATACCGATAATGCTCCTGAAATAGCGGAAGAGAAAGAAAACAGAGAAATACGGATTATAGTTCTTAGATAGTGAACAGTTGTCATTATGTCTTTATGTATTCTTTTGTCTCTTAATGCATTAATTAATGAACAAATCCACCTTGTATATTTATATTTATAATTAACACACGATCTTTAGTTGCATCCACAATTTATTTTGAAATGAAATTTTGAGCTATTCACTTTTAAGCTTGTTCACAACCATCGTAAAACAGTCGTAAAAAGCATTTCACTGCATGATGTACTGTGTATTATTGTGTATATGACAACAAAAATGTGAATTTGGACCATAAAGACACTGATATAGCAGCATTTTAGTCCTTTGGTCTATCTCGCTCTGTCTCCTTCTTATCTGTACGTCTGCTACACCAGACACTGTAACAATCATGCCGTCATCAACAGCATTTGCTTATTATTTGTTTTCTATCAAATTATATAGTAACTGCACTGGCAGTATCCTCCATGATGTCAGAGATGCAGATAACCACTACCATGTTATTAGAATAATAAAACACCATTTAACACCAATCAACAGTTTAGCACCAGAATCACAAATCACCTGTATTTCATATGTTTCAATGTGGAAGACTCCAGAAAGGCTTTAACAAGTACACAATTAAAATTCTTATATAGTAGAACTACTTGTATTGTCTTCAACCTGATATCCCTCATTTGTAAGTCACTTTGGATAAACGCGTCTGCTAAATGAATAAATGTAAATGTCAATCTTTGTACAAGGTGCAATGAGACAACATTTCACTAATCTTACAATGTCTGTGAAGACCCCTGGACGCATGAGATTGATCATCTTGGCCACCTGGTATACATCCACAGCACTCTCACTCTCCAGCTGCTGACAAAGGGTGGTGAGGGCACACAGTATCCCCGCAGAGACGCCTCCAAACCTGCAAAACAGGACGAGTGAGGAAGCAAATATTTTTATACACATCAGTCACTGTAATTGTATCTTCTCATCCATATTGTCGGACATGCGCAGGACACTCACTCATCGTGTACTACAGTGGGACCATCTCTGGACATGGCCTCTTCTTTGATGATGTTGATAAGCTCAAATGTGTTGCTAATGGGACCAGTGAGTTCAGGCCAGTTCGGACACTGAAAATGGCGAACTTCAAGCACGTAGTCATCCTCAAACACACAAACAAAATTAGTTAACTTTGACAGTTTCAATGTCTGATTATGTTTTTATAATTTATTTAGGGGTGCAGCTATTCTAAATTGCCTGATGTGAGAATGAGTGTGGAAATGAGCACTGTTTAATGCTTAGTGATATGCTGCGTAACTTCCCAACCTCCAAACGCCAAAAATCACAGGAAAGTCACAAGTTAAGTTCGTCTTGTCAATTACCAGTTTCAGAGTGACATCAAATCAATATGACTGCTCACACTGTGCACTTTCAAATGAGTTTTTAAAACATAATTTACTTGAAATGAGTGAAATTTTCTGCAATTCACATTTTAATGCTGCTACAAATGTCTTTTGTCACATGTTTACAATACAAAGCATTCTTATTTGCACCAAGAGCCACACAGACTGTATAACTGGTTGGTATTATCTTTACATATCTTTCTTGTAGTGTACTCTATTGTCTGTTTGCACTGTCTTGCTCTGTTGCACAAGGTTACACAAATCCACTTGTGCGAATAGGTTAATTTACTTTTAAGCCCTTATACCTGTGTTGTCATATGTAGCACAAGGATCCTAGAGTAAGTTTGATTCATTTCACTGCACCAACAATATATAGTCAAATAAAATAAAATAAAATACATCTGACCTGACAAACAGACTAAATCTATAACATTGACCAAACTAATCTCTCCTTTTGAGAAAGATACTCATCAATGTTATGAGTTATCATTCATAAAAACAATGTTTTTTCACCGGGCTTGCTCGGTGCTAAAGTCTTATATGTTATACGAATGCTTGAACCTCACTACAGTAGAACAGTATGGGTAACCACTCAGGCCTGGGATTGTAAATTTGTAGTTAAAGTAGTTTTTATGAGCATTACATGCACTGACAGAGCAAACAAAAGACACATTGTTGAGGAGGTATGTCACGTGTTTTTTTTCTACTTCACACTCCTTGAACTTTCCTCTTACAAGGCACCACGCTGAGCATAATAAAATGGTTACTGAAGATGACTGAGTGAATGAACTATGCATTGATGACCTGCATTTTTCAAATATTTTACGCTTTGACCACAGTGGATAAATTATTCAGTATTTTGACATTCAGAGAGACGAGAAATGGATTTTCAGTATTAAATGCATGCTGTGGTTCATGTTTGTGGACATGTTGCTATTATGTTATCCTTTCTAAAGCATCTAAGATAAATGGTAAAGCATGATAAAGAAAAGTCCGTGTTTAAAAAGAAGCTTATTTTGACTAATTCTGCAAGTATTTCCCCTGTTCTAACCCTTTTAACAGTACACTGGTATTCCATGATTTTCCATTGATCGGAAATCAACTTATCAGACATTGTTGATCGGTATAAACAACTGAATTATTTTATCACTGTAAGACAACAGATTTTTACATCTGTTCAGATAATCCTACATAGAATTTTAGTTGATGAAGTTTTTTTTTCATAAAGAATCACTTGGGGCATCTTAGAAAATAGAAATGGGTTTAATATCACCATTTACTTTGAAGATATAAACATTTGTGGGGTTTTTTTTTTGGAATTTTTCTATGAATATATTTCCCCTAGTGGGCTAGAAAAAAAAAAGAAATCCTACAAATTCTTAAATCGCTGTGTGTCACTTTCAAATGAGGCATTAAGCACCCCAAAACAGAAAAAAAAAGAAAGAAAAAAAGAAATTCAATTTTTGGCCTCTGGTAAAAAGAGTTAACAAACTCAGCTTGATATATGGTAATGAACTACAGCCACGTTAAACTCTGAACTACAAGCATCAATGTTTGTGCTGCTGAGTGTATGGAAGTACTTGTGTGGCCTCCAGGATAAAGTCATGGATGATGATCTGCTCTTCATTACACAGACACAGTTTGTCGGTGTTGATGAGGGTTACGCTAAATGCTGCACAGTTCATGGGCTCTTCTCTGCTGGGCCAGTAAACAAACTCGTCCTCTGTCTGTGAGAACAAACAAGTCGCACCACCATTAATCAGTTTTTAGTCTATAGATATGAATAATTGGCATCATTATTTGCATCATTTTATACGATGTAGTGTACATGCTAGACTAGTACTATGACCAACAGGTTGCAGGTTTCATTCCGCCAAGCAGAAGCCGCACCTCCGTCTATTAAAAGATCAGCTGATCAAACCGATGGAATCAAGTGAAGCTCCTGCACCCACACTAACCCTTTGTGAATAAGCCTGAACACTCCTGCTACAGTAAAACTAAATGTTATATATTAGCCTCCACACAGTTTTACATATTATAATACATTCTTCAAGGTGAGTTTTGATTCAGTTGAAGTATTTCAGTTTTTCCAGATCACATTTGTTATATGAACAAATTTCAAAGTATACATTAAATATAAAATAAAATCTTCTAGAACATTCTACTTACTAGACTGAGATTATCTGGCAGCATGACAATGACTTGAACATTATGATCCCAGATCATCCTCCAGAAGTCCACGGTTGTGTGAGGCAATGGATGCTGGGTAATAATGAACTCATTACTCTTGTAGTAACCCTGTCATTGATATATAACACACAACACATTACTATTTTTAAACTTTGTCTCAGGGATTGAATTCATTTTCTCATCCAGTTGGGAGCAAAAACACTTAGCATGTACCGTAATGTAAGAGGCATTAATGTAGTCTGTGCCCTTCATTCCACGGAGGGGAGAAAGCGAGACCCGAGCTTGCTCCGCTGCATAGAGAAAAAAATCATATATTACACCTGAGTGAAACAGCTGCAAACAACTGCAGAGTGCACTACACACTGCTATCTGCTAAAGGTCATATGAAAGAAAAATGACATCCTTCTTACAGAAAAATCATTGAATAATTTGTGATCTCAGTTCCTGTATGAACTTAAATTGAGATAAAACCGTAACATGCACAAAAACGAAAAACTGGTCTTTCATCATTCTGAGAATGTGAATTTTCTAACTCAATTTCTCCCATAATGAAGGGAATGATGCATGATGTTCACTGAGACTCACATGGGACCACTGAGGAGTTTCGGTTTTTCTCTTTGTTGCAGTCTTTCTGGGAACTGAAGCATTTCTGGATGTTACACTGCATCACCATCTGAGGAGACACCGAACAGTTAACCAGCAGGGGGAGCAAGTTAGTTTTACTGAGCAAAGAAAAGTGATGGTGAAGCTCTCAGGGAAGATTGTTCACAATATGTACTAAAGAGGTAATGAAGATTGTATATATTTCATTGCTCTAATACTGATATTCAACCTAGCAAAAAACTAGCAAACTTTTTGGCAGCAGCTCTTCAAACCTGGTTTTGTTTTTGCTAATCGAAGTTTGTTTTTTAAAAAATGATTATTTTGGCTAGGTTGATTTTTTTTTTGTTAATTAGTTTTCTCCCAAACTGTCTCATCTTTATCAAATGCTTTATTTTGGATCCAGAGCATATCCTGAGGACACTGGACATGCTGCAGGAACACACCCTGTATGGGACATCAGTTTAGCAGGACACTACCACACACACATATTCCCATCTATAGACAATTGACTTTTGCCAGTTCACCTGCATACATTATGCATACGTTATTTGAAGGTGAGAGGAAACCGGAAAACCCAGAAGACATGCAAAACTGTATGCAGACAATAACCCAGGTTGGTTGAGGATTAAACAGCGGGCACTGGTGCTGTGAGCAGAGATGGACAATATGACAATAATATTATATGAGATATGACAATAATATCATATCACGATTCTTCAAGGAATTTCACTGTATCACTGTATATATCATGATATATAGGCTTGCTTATGAACTGCCAGCAATACAATAGCTTTGTAATGTATTGTTTATTTCTATGTTTACAAAAAGATTTATTATATTTTATTACAAATACTTTAATGTAGAAAGTGCTTATAATAATATTTTTGTAGCATCAGATCAGTTCAATTTATTAAAAAAATTAACAACCCCAACCACACACACACACACAATAAAAAATAAAAGGGTATTAGATGTAATTTATTACAGTGTTGAGATGGATGTTTAGTTTCCATGTTTTCTTTCCAGTCTTTTCTATTGTCAAATACAATAGCTGTGAGCCCATAGCTGTGAGGCAGCACTGCTGCCCGTTGCACCACCAGGCCACCTGGCAGTTATGTAAAATACATTTATATAATATTTATTTGTAGCTCTACTTGGGGAATTAGTTTGTATTCAGTGACAGCAGATGGAAAGTTCACCTTAAACTGTTTCTCCATGTGAGTAATGCCAGAAGGACTAGGGGTGAGGATGCTGTTCACATAGCTGTGGAGCTTCCAGGCAGGAACTTCAGTATTTTTACCAAGCACCGCCTCCATCAGAGCATCATGGATGAACACATACTGTTCCTGTAGAACACACACACACACACACACACACACACCTCTGAGACTATGCTACCAGCAGTATTTTTTTAGTTATTGATTTATTCATTCATCCATCCATTTTCTGTACTCTTTGTCCTACACAGGGTAGCAGGGGTCCTGGAGTCTATCCCAGGGGACACATGGCATGGGACACCCTGGATGGGGTGCCAACCCACTGCAGAGCACAATCACACACATTCACACACTACAGAAAATTTAGAGAAGCCAATCAGCCTACGAGGCATTGTGTTTGGACTGGAAAAGAAAACCGTGTACCCTGAAGAACAGAGTTGTAAGTCACTCTGGATAAGGGTGTCTGCTAAATGCCAGTTGTGAAGCAAATCCGATGCAATCCAACATTAAACATCAAAAGTAGTTCATTTTGCTCGACACATAGATTAGCTTCAAAACACCATTCTCCAGGTTCTAGTCACCATATTGTCTCCATGGGACACAACTCTTCACAGGTTTCCACATACACACAGAGTTCCATCACTACATACTCACTTCTGTCTGGACGAGGTAATTGCGCTGGGTACGGATGTGTTTGAGAAAGCCCAAGACATTCACCATTCCTTTATCGTTTATCAGCTGGAGCATGCTGTCAATCACAATATATGTGCCTGTCCTCCCTACTCCAGCACTACACAGAGGAGAGAGCAGAGAGGAGGGGACAGCTTCAAACTTGAGATAACAGACAGACAGACAGCCTCACTTCCAGACAGTTTCACTACAAAACTATAAAGTGTTTTCATTCAATGTTGACAATTCTATCTGTTATAGATATTTACAGTGTGTTGGTGGGTTCCTAGTCAGTGAAAAACTGAAGAATGGCTCATTATTAAGTAGCCATCACACCAGACTTTGTGTTATATCGCTCCTGTCACTAGAAGGAATAAATAAATAAATAAATAAATAACAAAAACTAAATAAAAATAAAAAAATACTGTCAAAAAAAAAGGAATAAAAATATCTGAATCTGAGAGGAATCAGTCTGTACAAAAAAAATACAAAGACAGATTGGATGGTGCTGTGTGTCTCCATTTAATATCTCTTAGGATGAAAGTTATTGTATATTTACATCATTTATTAATTATTATTTATTTAGTATTCATATTTCTTTGGTTTGTTTCATGTTTTACTTTCAGGTAAATAATAAAAAACATACAGAAATGCCTTTCTAGTCAATGTCAATCTGCTGATGTTCAGCAAACAAAAAGCTAACAACGTGGACTGCAGTGAGAACATGCACTTACAGCTGTATAAAATATATAAAAGCTTATTCACTCTTCTAGTTGCAGACTGCAATTAAATCGGTTCAACCAGTACATTGAAATCATTAAAGCCGCTAGCATGCAGTCTCCTCCGCTGACACATGCTACTATATTTTGTGGTTAAAAAATGTGGGTTTTTCTCCCCAACCCAAGATTTTTTCTGACCTTGTATTATTCTTGTATTGATCGTGATACAGACCCTGTGCTTTGTTTTTGTATTCTCTTTGTTTTTATTATTCTGGTTGGTTTTATTTTGCCCTGTTGTGTTTGACCCTTGTCTACTCTACCACTCTGGATTATGGATTATGTTTATCTGCTCTGTTTTGCCTGGATTTTTATGAAATAATATCTCCAGCACATGGATCCTCTACCAACTTTAGTGTCTTTTTTGTTACAATAACAAATATTTCTTATTTCCACACATACCTATAAACTGATTTAATACATAATTGAATTGTATTAAATCAAAAGGATTTTTAATTAACCTTAATTTCAAATTCATTAATTTTAAATTAAACTGATCTCATTGTATGCTTTTAAAAGACTTGGAGACAAAAACGTCTAGGTATAGATGCCTGATTCAGTCACCATATTGTAATTTGATTTAAATTACATGATGTTTGTCTGTACAGTATATATGGCTTCTGTCTGTTAAACCCGTGTGAATGGAGTGGCTGCCTGTCGGACAGAATGTGATTGCAATGTTTTTCCCCCTGGCAAATTAAGGGTAAAAAAAAACCCACATATGACAATCAGATCAATGTAATAACATAAAATGACTGACTTATAAGATAAACCTGTATTTTTGTGCACCATATAATTTATATACAGTAAAATTGTAACAGTATACATTGTTAAATGTTATTTTGCTTTGTATTATAGTATTATGCTTTTCAAAACGTTGCAGGTTTCATGTGTCTAATTGCAGAGATCATGTATAATTGACACCGAGTTGGATATGTCAGGACTCTGCCTGGACTTTGGCCATGTGCCTTTTGTTTGTTTCATGTTCACGTGTCTGCCCTGCCCTTGTATTTTCCACCCCGCCTCTGCACACCTGTCCCTTATGTTTAATGATTATTTGTATTATTTAATTGAGCCACGTTGCCTCGTGCAGCGGGGAATCCTATTGTCTTCTGTTCTTGTCTTCATGTCTGGTTTTGTCTGTGTCCTGTTTCGTGTTTTTTTGGTTATTAAATCCCGTTTCTGTTAAGCTGTCCTGCATTTGGGTCCGTTTTTCCCCCGCATATGTGACAGGATATCCAGTATATCTCCAAAATTATGGAATAAATGTTCTGTATGCAGCATTATAAAGATGTTATTTATAATTGATAACAACGTCAGGATTGATGAGGATAAATATCATGTCCGTTTATTTTTACTAGGAGTCAAAAAATGGAATTTGTGCCTGTTATTCAGCATTAAAGTTCTTTGTCATGTTACACGCTACTGTGGCTCATATAAAAGTAGACAATCAGGGCTTTCAGAATTTGTTGATTTTTTTTTAACCAAGTATTTCTTTTTAACCTAACATACTAGAGGCAATTTTTTCATAAAAAATAAAAACTGTTAATATATTCTAAGTAAATGGTAAAATAAAACCCATTGCTGCTGCCTGAGATAAGCGTCTAAAAATTTAAGGCACATCTTCAACCACTAAAATTCTGAATAGAGGTAAAATCAGTCTTGCAGCTATAAAATAATTCATTTGTATATATTTATTGAAAATGTATGATAAGTGAATTTCAAAGCCTGTGGACAAATGTAACATCAGCACACTGTTAAAAAGGGTTAATCAGTCAAATATCTAATTGTAACCAAACAAAAACAACAACAGTAATAATAAAAATCATAATCTATACAATGCATATACAATTCTAACAATATAACATTATTATTATTATTATTATTATTATTATTATTATTATTATTATTATTATTATTATTATCATTATTATTATTATTATTATTATCATCCTACCTGCAGTGCACTAGGACAGGACCAGATTTTGGCGTGCGAGCTGCTGATGATCTGGAGATAAATGTAAGAACTGGTTGTGTATATTCAGGCACACCCATGTCTGGCCACTGAGTGTAGTGATATTGTACCACTAATCTCTCATTCTGTCTTCCTTTTTGACTCTTAGAGAAAAACACAGACACAAAACCACATTTTTGCATATATTTCACTATCCACAAGGAGATTTCTACACACAACAAACCTCTTTATTTCTGTTTGCTGATGCAGTGACTGACCTTTGTGACTCTGGTGTTGCGTATGACAAAGTGGCGTAGTGTGTACCAAGCATGCATCTTAGTGCTCTTCAGTGTCACTACCATACTTCCATATTCTTCAGTGTTTTCTGAGGGCCAGTACTGATCACATTTTCTCTGTAAAACAAACAACAAAAGAAGAAAAACAATAGGGAAAAAGCAGGTAGTTAGAATCCCATCTAGCTTACAAGGAGTTCACCTGCTGCTATAAGAGCTTGTGACTGGAAGTTGCTGTTGACTTACTCTGCCCTGCTCCACCAGATTGGTGATCATGACAATGACACTGATGCTTTGTTCCCAGATCATTCTCCAGAAGTCTTCAAAAGTGGACTTAAGTGGCCCCTGAGCAGCAATATATGCCCTTGGTTTGTTATATCCCTAAGAAAAAAAGAGAAAACATAAGCATACAGGCATAAACATACAGACATGAATATACACACACATCCATACCTACACCTACTTACATCGACATAATTTGCATTGATGTAGTCAGTGTGTTTGGATTCTTTTCCTGCCAACGGTTGCAACTTCACTCTGCTGTGATCATCTGTTGGCCAGACAAAAAAGCAGCCAATGTTTATATCACAGCTTATGTCACACGTGTGCAAAATATTGGTTGTGCGCTATCATGCAAAATGTCTCGTATGCATACTAACATCTTGACTGAACACTCACAGGCCACTATGTTGATGTATCTGTTTTTATGCTTGTTATCCGGGTGGTGGGAATGGTCCGCTGTAATCTCTGTACCAGCCACGCAATGCTGAATGTCCTAGAGAGAGAGAGAGAGAGAGAGAGAGAGAGAGAGAGAGAGAGAGAGAGAGAGAGAGAGAGAGTGTGAGAGAGAGAGGGAGAAAGAGGGAAAGAAAGAAAGAAAGAAAGAAAGAAAGAAAGAAAGAAAGAAAGAAAGAAAGAAAGAAAGAAAGAAAGAAAGAAATTGCATGGTTGCTACAGTAGTGATTTGAATGTCATGCTCAAAGTCTGTAACCTTTGATTTTTATTCATTTATTTATTCCTCAAAAAAGAGCTTAAAACCAGATCTTTAGATATTCCATCCCCTTTGTTTAATCTTGATTGTAATTTGCATAAATTATCCAATTTGTCCAAATCATTTAATTAACTAATCAACACAACTTTGACTAAATTTTCTTCACCGTCACCATAATTACCACCCCAGTGTGAAGTGACAGTGCTGAGATTCATCTTACCATATGGCTAATAGTTTGTCTTTTGTCCTAACTGGGATGTTGCAGCAGATGTTTATTACTTAAACAGATCCCTTCTGTACAAGTATGTTTTGAAAACAGTGTACGATTAAGCCGCTCAAGACTCATCTGCATGATGGCAGTGAGAATTTATTTAGAAAACGGCTGCAGAGGATTTTGTGTCTGAGTAAAAGAGAGCGGGCTGAAATTGAGTATTATTCTTGCAGATAGAGGATAGCTTTAATGAGACTCTTGTCTTTAATTAGCTCTTTTTTCCCTGAGACCATCTGCATTATGAAGAACAGTTATGAACATTCACAAAATTACACTCAAATAACTTCATACTCACATTGAATTCTTTAGAGAATCCCTGTTGGTTATTAGAATAGAGCTCCATTACATGTTTGATGAACTGTCTGACTGATATTGCTTCCAGGTCATCTAAAACACACACAAACACACACACACACACACACACACACACACACACAGAGCTTTAATCACGTTTAGTATCACTGTAATTTTACAGTAAATCATGGTGATACAATACTCCAAACTGCTTTCGTAAAATCCCAAATAAAGAGGCTGATCAGCAAAATGTCATATACATCACATGCAAATAGTGGTAGCTCTGAGGGTAATCTGTAAAGTATATTTGCATAAATGACATCACATTTAATCAGTTCCTCCAGGATCTCACAGAGTTTATTGTGATTGTTGTAGCCAAAATGCTTGCTTTTGTTGTGGAATTTTCCTGTTTAGAATGTAATTTGCACAAAAAAGGAGTTGTGCGTTTTTTCCAGAAAGATTCCTCTAATAAACTACTTCCAGCAATAACATATACATAAATACATTCTATGATAGCTGTATTTATGTTTGATGCACGCGAATCAAATAGGGCATTGGCTAAATATGTGTTAGGCACAAATCTGAAAGCTCCTCCAAATATCATGAAATTTGCCTGATTATGAAATGCGATTACAAAATCATAAAACTATGGAGAGACTGGCGGACTAGGAAACAAAAGACAATATTTAAACGAAAGCTTGGGGGTTTGCTGTTTGGTATTAATAGACACTGTATTTTCTGATCTCATGACTAAAACCTGCTACACATAGGTGCATTTATGTAATTAACTATGATTACTGTCAATTTTATTTATTTCTTTTTCCTTTTTTTAATTTTGTTAACTCGCAAGACACATAAAAAAACACCTGTATATAGAATAAAGATGAGGTATAAACATGTGGGTGTGTTTGTCTTAAATGTGAATGACATTTAAATGCATTTTAACAGGCTCGGTTTGAATGCTGCTGGTGAATATGTGCTGGAAATTTTATATTAAATATATTTTACATTAAAAACTAGAGTTTTCCTCCGTTAAATGGCGAGAGATAAGCTTCAATAAATGTAACTGCTCTGCTTGTGCAATCCCTGAATAGCTTTTAGGCTTTCTATAGTACATCATGCTGCAGGTGTTAATTTATCCTTTTGCGTGAATAACACCTTGTATTTTTCCACTTGTAAGTGTAAAAGTACCCTATATTTACCAAGAAAAAGGCCAAGACACTCATGTAAAAGAAACAGGACTTTGGGAATAACGTTAGTAAATCAGCTTGCATGTTTTTTTCTGGTAAATGTTATCAAGCTTGTATATTTTGTCACAGACAATCCTTTTATAAATCAAGGCCTCTTTGTGCAAGCCATTGTTAATATAAACTGCTGATAAAGGAACACACACAAGATATATTTACAGAGAGTTTATATATTCATGGATTCTGCTCAGTAAACTGAAGCTGTGACAAATTACAACAAATGTAGTATACAGTAGGTGATGTATTTATAGGAAAGATGGAGCTGCACAAATCTGTGATTTGCCTGTGAAAAAAAACCCTCTAATTTTACACAGAAGGTAAATGTGTAATATTCAATGTTTATTCAAATAGACCTTTAGTACTTTACAAAAGGAACTATCAGTGCAGGCCTGAGTTGGTAATATACTATACATTGATGTTGAGAACTGCTGCTTATCAGTGCTGAGAGGCTGGTGTGATCTGTTTAAGGCAGCCTCTCTCAGCACTGAACAGCAAGCGGTACTGAGAGTGGATGATATTTAGAGGGCAGCATCTGTGTGTGGGAAACCTAATCAGTTACCCCTGAATAAACAAGGCCTCTGCCACTGGCCATTGTTATATATATATAACAGCCCATATGAAGAAATGGCTCGTTGAAGAAATGGCTCGACCATTATTTGATATGAGTTTGAATTTTTGTCTTCATTGTGGCTCTTTATATAAAACTACAGTGCTTACATAAATTAATGGAAGGATCATACTTGACCAAATAAAGAAAACACACTCATAAACACATACACATACACACACACACACACAGAGAGAGAGAGAGAGAGAGAGAGAGAGAGAGAGAGAGAGAGAGAGATTAACAGGGCTGGTCTGATAGGTTCTCCATTACAGAGACATTAAACAATCACCTAAAAAGTGGTGCACTCGTAAACCTTAAGGGCTTATTTTGCTCTCTCTGTGTACACCAATGTTGGCCTGTCAGTCCAGATAAAAGAGAAAAAAAGCAAAGAGTTGAGAAAAGGCGTCGATAAAGCAGGATAGATGGTAGCAAAATACTAACAGCAGCTGGCTGATCACAAAATCAATTACATGAATAGACCTATTTAAAACTCTACTTTCTTAGGAATTATATATATATTTTCATCTGTAAGAAAGCACTGTTTGCAGGTGTATTTTTGTGTGTGTGAAAGAGAGCGTGAGAGAGAGAGAGAGAGAGAGAGAGAGAGAGAGAGAGAGAGAGAGAGAGAGAGAGAGAGAGAGAGAGAGAGAGAGAGAGAGAGAGTGTTACCCGTGTGTTGAGAGAAATGCGGTCTTTTTGTTAGGGTGTGAAATGCACTTAAGAATGACTCACCCGGTATTAAGAATCCAGTTAAGCTCTCATTGTGAATCACTTGAGAAGAGTTTCTGTCCTCAATGTACATATGAGTAGTCTGGAAAAACTTCCTAAGAATACAATGATTTAGGTCAGCAGAGCACTGTTTAAACAAACCCCATCCCACATTCTGAATCTGGCAACTGAGCTATTCAGCAGGTATAGAATTTAGTGTTAACAGCAGGTATACATGCTCCTCAAAGCCAACCAGTTAAGACTGACATAACCTCTGATGGATGAGGGGCAAGAACACTGTTTAGGCAATTTTAGACATCAGATGTCTGCTTCACTGGAACTTTCTAGGCTCCACTGGTTCAACAGTAAAATGTTCCCTTAACATGATCTTAATATTTTCAGACTTCAAATTTGAACATGATAGCAATAGAATATTTGTAGATATTCCAGAAATGCTTTCAAAGAGCACCTTACCTGTAACTAATGCAGAGCAAAGAGCAGATGCTATTCATCCTTGAGAGGTGAGATGAAAAGAGAAAAAAAAGATGGGTGTTAGAATAGAATGGAAGAATTAAGTAAGGGAGGGAGGGGATACAATGAAATAGGAGGGCCCTGGGGATCACCCCCTATACCTCATTTATATTAATGACTTTCCCTTTGAAATGATGTATTGTTTTTTGTCTCTGTGAATGTGCCTATGTGCAGTTTAAAGGAGAGTTATTGCACAAAGTCTGTCCAAAGCAAGAGCTTTTCTGGTTCTTTTCTTTTCTTATTTTTTAAGAGTTTATTATATCAATGTTAGAAATCTAGCAGGGGTGGCTAATATATGTATTGCACATTGGTGTGTTGGATCAGGCTAAGAAAAAGACTCTGAGCCATCTCGATGGATCATACTGTAGTCCACATAATCATTAACCTATTGACTTGGCAACCTAAAAACCTTATTTCAGTTAGAACAGCATCTGATAACAATATGTATGCGAGTTATTTGAGTCAGAGGGAGCGAGAGAGAGAGAGAGAGAGAGAGAGAGAGAGAGAGAGAGAGAGAAAGAAAGAAAGAAAGAAAGAAAGAAAGTGACTGAAAGGCTATAAGTGCTGTGTTAAATGACTGCTGATAACACAGTAGCATGCCACACAGAACAGCATGCTCCAACATCTTAATGATAAACCAAACACATTCCATCGTCTCTTCGAAGCTGTCAAATTTCCATCTGCTTCACTTTCGTTCAGTTAAGAGATACTCATTCATTAAATTCCTGACAAGCCTATTCAACCAAATCACCATTTTATTCACTTCACCATTAACTTCCTTCCACTTAAGCCAGATTGCCAATTACAGAGATGAGATTAACCAAATAGGTTTCACACAGGTAATGATAAAATTAGGCGTTTCTTTCTCATCTCTTATTATTTAGATAGAAAGGAATGAGTATTACATGATTGCATTGTTGCAAAAATATTCCCCAGGAGTCAGATACGTGTTCCTCCTTGTGGCTATTATCATTCATTGATCTTCTGTAACAGCTTTATGCTGGTAAGGGTCATGGCAGGTTCGAGGCAGGTATACACTTGGGATAGAAGGCCATTTCATAGCAGGGACTGACAAACACTTCATGGCTATAGGTAATTTAGATCTGGCAGTTGACTACTGGCATGTTTTTGGGAAGTGGGAGGAAACCCATACAAACATGGGCAGAACATGCAAACCTCCACAGACAGTAGCCTGGATTAAACCCAGTAGCTGTGAGTATCATTTTGCTCTGCAAACTCTACATACATTTATTCATTTGGTGAGTGTTAAACTAAGCAATTAAACATCCTGCTCAAGACCCGAGAGAGGAGTATTTGAATTTTTAAATAACTATTCAATTCAATTCAAGTTTATTTGACATTGTCTCAAAGCAGCTTTACAGAACATAAACATAGAACAAAAGTTTTTTATAAAGAATAATATAAAGATTAATAGAATGCAAAATTCAAGATTAATATTAGATAGATTTAGTTCACAATGTGTAGGTATTTATCCCCAATGAGCAAGTCTGAGGTGACTCAGGCAGCAGTGGCAAGGAAAAACTCCCTTAGACGGTAAAGGAAGAAACCTTGAGAGGAACCAGACTCAAAGGGGAACCTCATCCTCATATGGGTGACACTAGATGGTGTGATTATAAAAATACAGTCAAATGTTGTATAGATGCAAAAGATCACATAACTAATACTGTTAAATCCATCAGTGCCAGTCTTTGGCTATTTTTCTAATACTAGTTACATCCAGGTCATTGGCGGATGAATTAGGCAATTTTAGGTTTCTGGTATAACTATAACAACTAAACTATGCAAACAAAGTTAAACCCCTTAAACATAGCAGCTTACAAGTATTTCTCATTTCTCTCCATCTCCAGTTTTATATTCCATTGCATTTTAATGGCATCTTTTAGTCGTCACAGCTGGAGCGTAGGCCTTGCATATTGGAGCACAGCTGTGTCCCTCCTCTAAAGGCTCATGGGTAGTTAAGGTTCTGCATCCTACACTCTTATGGATGGGTGTGTCTCAGTAGCCAGAAAAGGGCTTACAGAATGTTAATAGAAGGATCTGGAGCTTCCCAGAGAATCATGTGCAACGTTATGAATACTGAGCATGGATTATAGCAGCAGCATCTGATCAGAATGGGATAACTGAAGTAGATGGTATAATTCAGATGTTTTAGATGGTTGAGTTACAGCTTGAACAACATCCCCTACATAAGATAAACACTGCTGGTGAACATCTTACCTCCAATAGACCAGGACAGCCAGCAGCATGATTATGCAGAGGAGCGTAAGAGCCGATATCACCATTAAAGGGATAATCCATTCCATCCTGTTTGGTGAGGATGTGGGATCCTTAGACAAAGTGGATATGCTGTTCTGATCTGAATATTGAACACAGAGTGAAATTAAACTTCAAAAATTTGAAAGCACCTAAAACAAAAGAAGTTTAATGACAGAAAAGATCCACAATATTTTGAATGACAGTGACCCTTTGGTTATGTCTGAGTTCTATAATGTAAGCTTGAGCATGAGTACAGGCTCTGTAAGTCTCACTTACCCAGTGTTGTATAAAGTACTACAGGGGGCGGGTGGGGGTGTCTAGGGTTTCATCTTTAGGGGGTTTTAGCCCTCAGTGAGAATTAAAACAAGAAGTGATTTCTATTATATATTCTATGACTACATAGTAAGGCAAAGGTTATGGTATTATTAAATGGCAAAAGTGGACACTAAAATTGTATGCATGATGTAATGATGCCAGTCTTGAATCAAATCAGTTCATGTATGTGTGCATTCTCTACAAACAGTGTGTCCAATGAATGCAGTCATTAATAAAAAAAAAATTCACAAGACAAAGACCAAATCAATAAATGTTATTTTTATTTAGTATTGAATGGATTGTTTGCATTAATATTTTAATGCAAATAATGCAAATTTAATGCAAATTTAATGCACGCTGCGCCTGTGCTTCTCCGTAGAGTGTGCGGAGCGTAATGTAATCTAGGAGCAGTGATTCACCAAACCTCACTTATTGCATTCGCACACATTTCTTCTGATTTTATTTTGTAGTAACGAGTAACGAAGATGTTTATTGGAAATATAACGGAGTAAAAGTATACATTTTATCTAGGAAATGTAGTGGAGTAAAAGTGAAAGTTGACATAAATTTAAATAGCGAAGTAAAGTACAGATACATGAAATTTCTACTTAAGTACAGTAACGAAGTATTTGTACTCCGTTACATTACAACACTGCACTTACCCATGTGAATGTAGACACCAGGCCAGACACCTTTCTCTTTATTGCTAAGTTTTGTGGCTTGTGTGGGGCTGCTGGAAAGCTGCATATCTGTTGTGTAATTTTCTTGCAGCCAAGTTGCTCCTGAAGGTCTTAGAGTAACGGTATATATTTTCTCCTCTGGGGCTATAGGTGGTACTGTGGAGACTTCTGTATTTACAAGCCCACCTTCTCCCCCCCTCTCTCTAGATGGTGATACAGAAGAAGCTGGTTCCTGAAATGTGGTCTGCTCTTGTTTCTTCTCATTTACAGTCGCATTTTTTTCTTTCTTTTTCTTTTCTTCCATTCTATCTTCCTCATTATCATCCTCCTCATCTTCCTCTTGTTTGTGCTCTTCCTTGTCCAGCCCTTTAGTTATTTCTCCCTCTTCTGAGGGGAGGGGCTTGTTCCCATTTTGGTTGGTCTCAGATGTAGGTGAGGCAGGTTGCCGAGTTGGTGCAGAGCCTGAGCTGGGAGAATGGGTGGGCCAAAGGGATCCAGGGAGGGAGGAAATCACACCACCACTGAAGCCAAGGCCAGCCAGCAGTGTGCTGGTGACAAGAGATGCCATTGTTGTCTGCCCCCCACTGGATGGCGGCCCCATACCCGTTGCAATGGACACAAATGAAAATGGGAGACCAGAAGATGACCATGTAGAGGAGCCAGAGCTAATGGGTGCCATGTCTGAAGAGGATGACACAGTGGGCTAGAAAAGGGGAAAGATGAAAAATGATAGGTAATTATTTTAAGATGCACTCATGGCAGTGTTTATTCAAAAAGATATATCACCAGCTACTCAACAACTCACCATTCCAGTTTTTATAATTCTTGTCCCTTCAAATATCCTAGTGGTATTTGCTGAAACAACACAAAGTGAAACTTTAGCTGATGCAATTAGCATGCAATATAAGCCATACAATTATTCTGTACTTACCTTTAAATAAAAGTGTTTGACTAAAGTCGCTGCGCTGGTCTCTTTGGCACAAGGCCTGTACCCTAAAGAGATACAGAGCATCTGGGGACATGTGTGTGATCACTGCCCGCTGGGGAGACACAAACATAAATATCCAAACTTTAACAAGGTATAATTCAAAAGACTGAAGTATGATAAGAAATATTAGTGTGTGGGAACTGCGATTGGTTTTCTACATTAGAGTGTCTTTAAAATAAATCTAAATCCAAATGACAATATGTCATAGACTGACAAGACAGAAAATTGACAAAATGTAATTTTCCAGGACACAAATATTGATGCAAATTTAAATTTATGTCAACATCATGCAGGCCAAAATTGCATTTATTCCATGAAATTTCCTGATCATTTAATTACATTCTAGGTTCCAGAAATAGGAAAGCTGCATAGGATAGACACCTATGACAAAATTGGTCTTGACTCTCTAATGTAGACAACACCCCCAGCTCCAAATTGAAATAAAAATGTAAATGTGGTGCAGAAATGATTAGGGAGACAGAGTGTGTTGGAGTCGAGAGCTGTAATTGAGCTTTGGCCGTTGCGGATGGATTTCTCCAATTGAATCCAAATCTAATTCGGCTTGAGCCAGAAAAAAGAAAGATTGGCAGCTTTCATCACAGAAGTTTTTTCGGCTGGCAGGGCCTATCTTTGTTGTCATGGATACCACATGTAGAAGACCAAGCTGACACTGTGACTGATGGAGTGAAGAGTTTGGGGTTGTCTCATTCATCAGACTCCCAGGAAGATAGAGCACATGTTTGTCTAATTCTATCAGCTGTGCAGAGTCTTTGAGGTATGTAGTGCTCCACTATGGCTTAGGGGACTATGTGGCCTTTTTTCATTAGCTTCTTTTGGGTAAATGTCTGTTACAGTGATTGAGCTAATATTGATAGTCATACTAATTCTGGAGTGCCAACTTGATCTTAGAATAACTACCAAGTTACCAAGATTCTAATGCCCTTTACGCAAGTAATTGCTGGCTGTTCATTATGTCCTTGTCTCTTAAAGACTGTTGGTGGTTATGAGCTGGGACACTTACAGTGTGGTGATCACTGCTTTGTGTAAACATCTTCTCAATGGTAACATCGTCCTTAACCCAGCTGTAGGTAACAAGGAAGCCCACAAGGGGTGGGTGGTAGATAGTGGAAGGGCGATCCCAGGTCAGAACCATTGCTGATTGGTTCAGAGGACGGACCTTCATGTTGTCAGGAATGCTGCTGCAAACTGAGGTGAAAGCAAATGGGAGAGACAGAGAAAGACAGTGAGAAAGAATCAGAGAGACAAAGAAACAAATCTGTTAGAAGGACAGAGAACTACAATGTGTAACTTGACATCTTATCTCAATGAAAAAGTAAAGAGCTTTTCTCATTTGATTAGGGCTGGTGTGATTGAAGATAAATGAAGCAAATGATAGTGGAAGCACATCCATGATCTCAGACATATGGATCCCTGGCTACACACTGAAGGTGAAGCTGAATTTTTTATTACTGTCTGACTCACAAGTGTTCTAAACAGACACTGCTTCAAAAAGGCAAACAACACACAATTTCATCTCAGTCTTTTTCCAAGCTTTCAAAACAAGCTTTTTCAAAACTTCTGTGTGTTTGTGTGTGTTTGTGTGTGTGTTTGTGTGTGCAAGTATATAGGAGAAAGTTTTGCTTATGGTTTTTAGTAGATATGGGGACCTATATCACAACTTTACTGATACATTTTACTTAACTCAGCACAGGACTAACTAATTATGAAATTTTGCCCTAGATACAAACATGAACAAAAAAAAAAAACAAATAGGATGCAGTAATGCACTAAATTAATAATACTGCACCTTTCTCTTTAGCTTTTCAGGTCCATGACTACCACAAACAGTAATTTGCTGCAGATTTCTTCATGTGTAACTCACAGTGATAAAGTGCAACATTGGAAAACACTCTGCAGAAGTGTTAGAAGTATTGCTGTTTACATATTTCAATTCATGCTCAACCCCAAAAAAACCCCACTTCATTACAGAAGATTGGAAAAGGTAATTCATATGTCTTCTAAAAGGTTTTGGTCCAAACCTGAACTGAGAATTTGACAAATTGCTTTCTAAAAACCTGAGACTTGACTTTTAAATTCATTTTAGAGAACTCAGACTTGACTCAACAATAAGTGAATTCTAACCCCTAGATGTGGTTCAGATGTAACTGGGGTATACACTGGAGACCAGCAGTATTGGATACAGACATAACATAATATCTGGGCACTGTCAAAAAAGCTGCACTCACCCTGCTGATAGTTCCCAGCCCTTTTACATGCAATTTTTGTTTATGATAGCTGGCTATTTTGCTCTTCAATCATCAAAAGACATGAACAAGAGAATAAATCATCACAAGATCAATAGAGTGGCCATTATTTTAGGGGCAATGAATGAGTCTTTGTTACAAACATCATAGAAAACATGGTTATGACTTTAAACAAGAGTATTAGGTATAATAACAGTGGCATTAGCAATGATGACAAAAGTCATTTTGCTGTTGACGTCCTTTATCATGCTGTCTTCTTGTTTTCATTAGGCAGGGAGGACCATACTCATGACATCTAATTTCTTATAAAAACTAGTGGCATGTATATTACACCAATACTGCATTCTCTGCTCCCTCTGCACTGGCTAATGCTGAATTTTTGAAATTAACACTTTACTCTTTTCTATAAGGACTGTGAACGTTTTTATGAAATACTGGTCTTTGATCCCTTGAATTTCTTTTATTCCTAACATTATGCATTAATTTGCATTAAATCACTCCTGTTTGCCTGTCTATTTGTAATGGGTTTTACTATTTTTTTATACTGAGCCTTTTTTTTTATTTTTATTGATTTATGCCAGTGTTTTGGATTATTTTTTCTTACAAATAACCCAAATAAACAAACAAACAAACAAACAAACAAACAAACAAACAAATAAATTACTTCTAATTATTATTATTATTATTATTATTATTATTATTATTATTATTATTATTATTATTATTATTTAGTAGTAGTAATAGAAGTATCAGTGAAATGGTGGAGATTTGGAACAAAGGGTGATTAAAAAAGGGCATCAGCTGTGAAAGTTGGCCTCCCTTGTGACTCAGCAAGAGACCATTATCTTCAGCAGTTCAATCAACAACTTTATAATCACTGCTGCTGCAGTAATAAGCCAAGCACTGCAGAGCCAAATACTGAAGCAAAGTTTTAATATTTGGCTTAAACTAGATAGGGTGCTATATTTC
Source organism: Tachysurus vachellii (assembly GCF_030014155.1). Lineage (NCBI taxonomy): Eukaryota > Metazoa > Chordata > Actinopteri > Siluriformes > Bagridae > Tachysurus > Tachysurus vachellii. The sequence continues at coordinate 18,229,180 of NC_083463.1, read as the reverse complement.
CACACTGATGCAAGAGTAAATTGCTGTAAATTACAGTTAATGCTGGCATGTTGCTATTTTGGTTGGGCACAAGCCAAATTTTTGCACACTACTGCTATTTTTGTAGACATAAATTAATGCAGGACAGTGCATTGGTGCAGTGGGTAGTGCCGCCACTTAACAGCTCCAGGGTCCCAAAGCCGTTAGTGAACATGAATAAATGAATAAATGAATAAAGCAAAGCTTTAAACTAAAATCAGGTAATACAGCACAAAACAGAGTTTACCACTCAGTGTCGGAAGACTCCATTTTCTTGACCTCAAGTACAGCCTGTTCCACTCTAAAAAACCTTTTTTTCTGGCTATTAACTATTCAAATCTACAAAATACAAGTGACTGAATTATTCTATTTGGAAAAACAAGAGCAAACAACTCAGTTGTGACTTCTAAAGACCATTTAACACCATTAAGCTTTAAGCATCTGTCTTAACTGCCATTTTAGTCCACATTAGCTGTGAGACCTATCTAGAAAACATTCCATTAAAATATCCAATTAATTTGCATAATAATTACCAACATTAACATATTGTTATGATAATTACCATATTGCTACAATATCTAATCACAGGCACTCAGTCATCCTTTGCATTCTCCCTTGCAGGACCTTAAATTTTAAAGCATAACTTTAAACATTATCAGGCACATGGCTTTAATTCTCTCACAACATGTATTAAAAATATGCACATATATAAAGTGTTTTAGTAGCATTTGGCCTTCTTAAAAAAGTTTTTTTTTTAAAGAAGTTTATTACGTTTGTGAACAAACTATGAAATATTAACCCATATCTTTTTATAAGTACAGATATATACAGCAGAACACAGCATTTTGCTAAACATTTTGTACTTTTTTATAGTGCAGTTAGAAACCTGAAGGGAAAATGTGCTGTGTGTGTCACCACTGTCTTTTGTTCTATGCATTATCCTGTTATCTGCTTTTCTTTAAGTCTCTTGCATTGCTTCAATGGTTTTTTTTGGGCAATTAAAAAATAATTGTAAATAATAATAAATAATTAAAAAAAGTCTTTGTGATTGTGCAACAACACTAAAATATTCATATTAATTTTAATGATACTGATTGAAAAAGATTTTTGCGGTATATCTGTCAATCAAATGGCTATTTCTACTGTGAATATATAAATCATCCAAATAGATTCAAAAACCAGTAACTGTAAGCAAAGGTTCTATTTGATTAATGATAAATTAATGATAAAAAAGCCTGATAATGAAGCCTATTTATTAAAAGCCTTTTTTTTAAATCAACTGTGCGAGGATCATGAAGAAACAATAATAAAGAATTCCAGTGTTATGCTTTGTTTCTGCACATGCAAAAAGAGAGCCTGAGATGAGAGAAAGTCACACTCAGAGACACACAGATCTGCTTACTTTAAGAAAACTGCAAAAAACTAATTGGACAGTCCCTTCATGCTTTTGCAAATTTGTGATCGCATAATTAACACAAAATTAAACAAAATCTGCAATATTGCAATTTTTTCAAAATTATATCAGATTTTCTGCAGATTTGGGCCAAAACCCTTAGATACCCACAACAAGAGTTTAAGTAGTTTTACAAAAACAAAACACACACAAACTATTTTGTGTGTCACACAAAATCTGCATTAAAATCAAGCATTTTTGGCCACAACAATCACAAAAACTCCTGAAAGAACTAAACTAAAAAGACTAAAAATGTGCGTCAGAGATATATTCATAAACTGACAGGCAGGACAGAAATTGTTGTCTATGTAGGTTTTCCACAATCTATTCTTCCACATTACAGTCTGTCAGAATTAGATTTTATTTTTGCCACACAGTATCCATTTGCACAGTTTTATTTTTAGAATGAATATTAATGATGATTATTCTGCCCCTTGGCTGTGTTACATTGCTCCCTATTCATCACCGCCAAAAGCAATCAATTCCCACTGCCAGGGATGGAAACAACAGTGATTTATGGCAAGAGCATTCAAACTCCTGCCCATTTGATCTGTTTGGCCTGGCATGAGCTGTCTCTTCATGCTACGCTCTTCTATCAAATAGGATGTCTGACTGTTGGACTTCACAACTCCTTTTTATTAAAGAATTCTCTTACAGATATTAGAAATTCCACATTACCATCCACTTACAGTAATTTGAAACCTCAAAAAGCATCCACATCTCTTTTTTCAGCTACAGAGGTATTTCATGGTATGTAGCTTGTTTATAGCAGTATCATACCTTTTTTTTCCTTGGTAAAATAACATTCTATCACTTCCTATTCAAACAAACTGTTTTTTTTTGTTTTTGTTTTTTTTTACCTCTAGAGGGCTCTGTGTCTGTGGCATGCCCATCAGTCATAGGGTCCGGAAGCCAGGCGTCCTTCACTGCAGATTTGAAGACAAGTCGGTTGTGCAGATCTTGAGTGGGCCTGTAGTTGTTCCTGAGGTACTCCACTGACTTCACATGATCCTGTTGCTCAGTAGTAAAGATAGAGTAGAATGCTTCCAACTGTAGGGCACAAGTAATAAACAGCAGTGAGTGCCATACTTTAGAACATGGTTCTCATGGTCATAGTATCAGCGCATCCGTCTGAACACTTTCCGTAGCATGAACATGTTCATACTTGACTTAATAAATACATATTGTGCAAATACGGTTATTCACTCTGGATGCACTGATAACCTTGGACTTACTGTAAACTGATAGTTTGTGTGTTGACAAGGCTGTCAAAGTGTAACAGCCAACAATGTGTCAACTATTAAGTGTGCATGTCTTGAAAAAAAATATTGAAATGCCTTCAGGTTGTTTTGGAGAAAATGTTTCATTCTAACAGCCTCAGGTAAAGCAATATCTAATGTGAAAGACACATACAAGTGGCTAGAATAGAGGGCATGCTGTGTACAGCTAGAGTGGGCTGATTGAGTGAAGCACTTGAACACAGCAGTGCAATAATCCTCACTGGAGGGCAAAGCTGTGTGTGCCTTCACGCATCCTTTTAAGACCTGATTCACTAATGCATGTGGCAGAAAAATAATGATCAGTGCTGGGAAAGCACTTGCCAACTACGGATTCAGAAGACTGGACATTCTGAACAGTAAAAGCAGTTTATGCATTTACACAGTAATAAAATGAAGTTTCATAACTTTACGGTTCATTATACTGAAATTATCTGCTACACCTGTTATTTGAAGTATGTGACATGTCATCATTCAATCATTCATTTGTTCATGACTCACATATTCACACAATCACAGGTAGAGCAATACAATCATGTGTAGGAGAGATGGGAGGTGAATCTGAAGAAACTTCAACTGAATTCAATTGTTTTTCTATAACGCATTTAAGAATGGTACATTGTCTACAAAGCATCTTTACAGAAGTAATAAAATTCCAGATAAAAATGATAAATTTTTCATTTATGACTAATAAGCAAGTCAGAGGTAATGATTGCAAGAAAAATCTCCCACAGACGTTATAAAGAAGAAACCTTGAAAGAAAACAGATTGAAAAAAGTAGCCCATCCTCGTGTGGGTGATGCCAGTTTAATTATAAATGTCCCCATCTATAACTTTTGTCAAAAAAGTGCAATTATGTAACCAGAAATTTCATTCTAATTTTAATATGAAGTCTATTTTAAGTATTAACTCTTCACTGATGGAGACCTACAGTAAGTGCCCATGTGGTTGCTGGGAGAACATCTGAAACTCCATTTTATACCATGCCTAATCTTATTTTTATTTATACTGCTGCATCAGCAGTTGCATGCAGTAGATTAGAAAGTTTCAGATATTGAGGATGAGAGTTTGGACACAGTGCGAGATTGGGGGTTTCAGTTTGCACGTTCTAGCACTTTCATATTCCAAGAAATAGTTTCTATTCAGAACAGCAGACACAGCTTGGTTATTTCCATAAGCATGTGTCAGTGAAAGATAGGAAGAAGGATGGGACAAGGACACCAGTCAGGTTCAAGCAGAGCGCACACAAGCTGTAGGTGATGTTTGTACATGATTGCATGGGTGACACTCATCCATAGTCTGTCCATTCTGTTTTTTTTCCCACAATTGTTTTTTTGTCTTGCACTGAAGCGTTCGCCTATCTGCTGGCTCTATCTATGGAGGCACAAAATCAGACCAAAAAGCTTTTTATTAACTTAGCTGTTTTTTACAATAACAGGAATCAAATTAACTAGGTCTACAAATGTGGATCTAATCTAATGAAACTTTACAACAATCCTGTGTAAAATTTGACTGGACAAGATAGTGTCTGAGTGATAATCTATGTGTGTGTGTGTGTGTGTGTGTGTGTGTGTGTATGTGTGTGAACACTTACCTGATGGTAGGAAAAGTAAACCGGTCGACTTAGGATGATCCACTCCACTACTTTACTACATGGAGGAGTAGTCAAGGAGCCAGTGTAACGATAGTAACTCCCCAAAGAGGAGGGCAACAGCTCCCTTAGGATGAAAGGTGCAAGATTCGTCTCCTTCTCTGGTGATTTGAACACATGCAACAAATATACCCAAATTAATGCAGTCTTTTCTATGCTCTAAATATGCTCTGGGTCATGTGCTCATTCTCAGTGTGCTATAAATCTGTCCTGGTATTTATATAGGAAATTTTGGAAAGTGGGTGTTTACATGTAGGTAACATTTCTCTGTGTGCCAGTTGATTGGGGAGATGACTACTTGACCATACTAGACTACTGGACCATAAAAAGTTTGTAATTTGTCTCATTTAAATCAATCAATCAGCCTGGCTAGACATCTTGAGTAAGACTACAGGAATGTCCTTTAAGGCATTTTTTATCCATTTCGCTAAATGTCTGGCAGTGGAGGTTTTTAATGTCCTCTAAACATTGTCTTCATTTTTCCAAACTTTTTACTCACCATGATGAACAACCCGTTTGAGACCGGTGATGATAGGCTCAGCAGCTACATTGCTATTTTTTCCTATCTAAAAAAAAACAGTGAAAAATCTCAATTTACAAAACCTACACAGGCCTCATGCTCTATAATACACACTGTTATATAATACACAATCCATAAACATTTACACACAATTACAAGCTTTGGATATTCTGTTAACAAGCAATTATTTAAGCTGTTGAGTTATATCTCCTTAATTTAATTAGATACTATATATACAGATAAGGTTTGAAAAGATACCAAGACAGAACCCGAAGGAAGTTCCGGTATAAAAGCTCCACTGTGATTAGATACACACTTCCATGAGAATTGGATGCTTGAGGATGCTTGAGGAGTGAATGCATGAGGATCTTGCTTTAAACAATAGCATTCGTCTTAGTGCCAAAAGCAATAAACCATAATGTTGCCGGAATTCACAGCAAGTATTTAGGTATTCACGGCTTTTTAGTTTGTCAATGCCTGACAACAGACCTACATAAAACACACCTGTGCTCTACTTTCAGCCTGAGAAATAGACCCATCACCTGAGGGACAGTGCGAGAAAGCATAGCATGTTTCTTTGTGTCAATGAGTAGTTTGAAAAACAGACTACTGCATTCATTGTTTACATCTTCATCTAACAATGGATCTTTAAACTTGAGCGCTTTGCATTTTAAGCTGCATCTGCAACAGTAAGTGTAAGCATAAGATAAACGACATAGATCAAATCAAAACAGCAAGCCACATAATAAGTATCTATATATACACCCACTGAGCACTCTGTAAGAAACACCTGTAAACCTACTCAGTCATACCATTATCTGATCAGCCAATCATGTGGCAGCAGTGCAATGCATAAAATCATGCACATACAGGCCAACAGCATCAGGCAATATTCAGATTCACCATCAGAATGAGGAAAAAAATGTGATCTAAGTCATTTTCACTGTGGCTTGTTTGTTGGTGCCAGATGGGCTGGTTTGAGTATTCCTATAATAGATGATCTGGGATTTTCACATACTGCAGTCTCTAGAGTTTACTTAGAAAAGTTCAATAAAGAAAGGACATCCTGTGAGCAGCAGTTCTGAGGATGGAAACACCTTATTGATGAGTGAGGTCAGGATGTGAGCAGAAAAGCATCTCAGAATGCAGGGCATGTAACACGTTAAGGTGCATGGACTACAACAGCAGAAGACTATGTCAGGCAAGAACAGAAAACAGTAAACACTAAAAGCTATTGACAATTGATAACATTAACAATTTATAACTTTGGATGCATGTTGGTGTGTGCAAATCCTTAAAAATTGTAAGATGATGTGCTCTAAATCCACTTTTGTGTGCAGAAAATGATCCTCACCTGGAAAAAGACAGCCATGGCAGCGATGCTTCTCCTCTCCTTTATTGCAGTGTTGAGACTGTCAAAGTCATCCGAATTATAGAAGAAAATCTGCATCTTTGAGCATACATAAGAAAATGTGACTGGCATTCATCAGCTTTTTAATAAGCCAACAAACCACCGAGCAGCTCACACCTATGCATAGCTTTGTAAAAAGGTCTAAATTACATTGTAGACGAAATCCTATTTGATTGATTCACAGTTCTTTGTCAGGCTGAAAATCCCATCCACATTCCCGCAGATATATGTGTTCGAATAAATGCAGGATATCATGCATATTGTCATTCGGGAACCTGTCCATATTTGACATTTGCGACAATTAAGGATTATTCATTATCCCGGAGGATGGATTTAGAGGAAATGTATATCCCTAACAATTACATTAAAGGTGGAACAATATACACAGTTCACATATGGCCTTGAAAGTTGTGTCAGGGCAGTCACACAAATTTCTTTAAAAATATGCCAATCTGCACGACATGTGCACTGGGAGAGTAGACAGAAAGGGAGAGATGTTTGAAATGAAGGAAATAGGATTAGCACTCTCTCTTTCACTCTATCTCTTTCTCTCACTCTCACACTCTCTGACAATCATGTTCTGGCTCAACTAATTCTCTGGCAGCTTCTCATCTTTCAGCATAATTCTCCACATCTTTGTGTTTGCTAACCATGAAAAATTGCACATGTTTGTTCACTGTCCTCCATTGCACCCAAAATGAAGTATGCTTGCTTTGAGACAAGAGTGAAAAACTCTCGTCTCCTTTCTTAGACCCTTATTACGGTGAGCTTAAAATGCAATTTGTACACAAAACTGGCAAAACGTCACGTTGACACTGATTCTGTTAGTAAGTTTAATCTTATAAGTGAGCAACTGATGCAGATGAAGTACAGTACAGCATCTGTGTTTTTATGCAGATCATTCTAACTGATATATTGAAAGTGACACATATCAGTAATGTAGTATGACGATATCATGCGGTAGTGGCAAAGAGCGCAATCCACTAACCTCAAACCAGGTATTAAAAAACAAAACCATTTAAATTTTGGGGATCCAAATTGGAAAGGACATTTTATGTTAGGAACACTCTCTCTGTCCCCAGTTTCTAATTTAGTTTCATTCAAATGTACATGAAACACATGTATCAAGCATTCTTGACGGAGAGGACATTTTTTGTACATTGGTTATTTTTTTGGCCAGGAAAATTCTATGCTACACACTGAATAAATTTCAAACTCTATTCTTAAGGTACTGAAATTGGGACATTTAAGCATGTCGTTTTGTGTCAAAGGTCTCTAATAACGCTGTGGAGTTTTGGAGTGAAATGTATTTTGTCCTTGCAAAAAAATTAAACTAACTAAAATCAGGGTCTGCTGCCCAATCGTCACACTTCCCCTCCAAATCAGTAGAGGTCACACTCTCCTGAATATTAACACTATTCATTCTCAGTACAATTCCTATTCTAGCTGATGTGTCTAAATATTCATTATGAAGTCTTGCCCGTTTTCTGTATATAAGTTTTGAGTGGTATAACACTGAGTGCCTTCATTGTTTTTATGACCTCATTAACTCAGTCTTTGTTGGATTACCCTTTTGTCAAGTTTGCAGGCCTGAATGGTTTATCAACACTGCCTGCCTTTCTGCTTTGAGTACTGAATTACAATTGTTTACTATGCTTTTTCCACAATTAAACTTCTACACATAAATCTTCCTGATTCTGGAGTGTTACATCTGCATTTGAAACCAAGTATTGTAGGTTCTAGACAAATCAACACATCAGAAGACCCCGGGCTTCCACATGTGTTTCAGCTGAACACTAATCAGCACTTCCAAAACCTTAAAAAAGTCTTGCTAATGAGAACCAATTACTCTTTCTGTGACTTTTTTTTACTCTTCCTGCAGCCTTTAATGGTGTCCATTTGTAGCTTGTCTCAACAATCACAGACAAAAACATATTAGCCTGTTTTCAACAGCTTTAAATCACACTCACCTATTTGCATATGCTGAAAAGGGTATTTACTAAGTTAACATTGAACTAAGCTGATAAACATATTTAGCCAATACACCTAAATAAAATAGTAACAGTAACTGTACTTGAAAAATAGAAATGATTTAACTAGATTTAAAAAGAAGACTTAAAGGCACATGTCATATATATGATGTATGCATTATATAGATAATATATAAAAAAGACATATATACAGTTATACTAAATAAAAAAAAAAACCAAAAAAAAAAAAACATTATTAGCACTTCTAGAAACATTTTTATTTCAAATTTGAGCCGTGGGCAGAACTCATCCGGGATCTCACTAGGGTCTCATTTGAGATTGGCAGAACCAATTTAGATCTGGCAGATTTACTGTGAGAGCACATGTACAGCTAATTCCTTTTGTTAACATGCTTGGGGTGAAGCCAAATGGACTGGGAATAGAATAAATGCTACAAACTCAAGCAGGCACTACATTGGTGAATAATACAAACTGACGCACTGAAATTCTTACTCAAGTTCAAACTCATAGTGTGAATTTGAGCAGGGGCAACAACGTAGCTAGTTATCCTTCCTATGATGAGTTATTAAGTGCAGTATAGCTTGACCTACCTCAACTGGAAACCGCTTTCCATTAATGCTGTGCTCTGAGCCGGCTGATCCATTGCTGTGACCCCAGTGAAACTCCACCTTCTCTGCCTTGAACCGCCCAGGTAGGCCTGCTCCTCTCACAAAGTAGTCATTCTTCAAATGAATGGAGACTAGGAAGAAAAAGAAAGGATGTGCAATAAAAAAGAGTTGGGTTGGTGGAGTGGCACGACACGACAATTTCTGCTGCTGAGTTGAGAACTAGCTATGTCCATTTTATTGAGATCTTCATCCATATTTCGAGGCTGGTGGAGTGACAACAGAAAGAGGATTAAAAATCATTACTGCAAAATGATTTAGGTTTCAGTACTTCATTGTCACAACAATTGAAATGTTGTTAGGAATTCACTTATTCGCTGTATATACTGTACTTACATGCTATGACTATATAATATCTAATTTCAAACAGACATATATACTAGTAAAAATGGTAGCAGTACAGAATTCTGATGATAGTGGATTCTGGTGGTGATTAAGAATGAGCTGAGATGAGAGCCAATGATAAGAGTAGGTTATAAACATTTGTAGCTACTCTGAAGCTTTAGGCCAATTGATATTAGAAGCTCTGCACCCAGGGTACGTACTGTAGCAGCTCCAATTGCTATTTATAGTGATGCGCAAAAAATTTGAAAAATATGAGCTCCTGGAAGAAGAACTCTCCTGGCCACTAGACGTGATATGAAGTGTAGGTCTCAGTTTGAAAACTGCTTTCTCAATTAACCATGCAGTCTACATACATTATAAAAGAGCTTCATCTGTTTTTTAACAATGGTAAGTAAATTAGGCCAGGGAGGAAGTCTATTTGGCATGGTCATTAAACATGATTGATGACTGATTGGCAATGTCACCTTGTGAATGAGGTCAACAATGAAGTCAGTACTGGGTTGAAAATGTTGGCATTGTGGCACATATAGAGGCTACAGTAAACCAGTCTGTAGATGCTAGGGAGACTTAAGAATTGGTGCATTGGATGTCTTGTATTCATATTAGTAGGAATTTACTGAAACAGTTGGGGGAATACTGCAGCAGCCATGAATTTGTCATCAGAAGGACGTTGTTTCAAGCCCATAAGGTATTTAGGAGTATTTGAATTGGCCTCTAGGGAGTAAAATACACTGAGTGTCATTCATCTTTCTTTGCTATTAAATTTTATTTATTTATTTATTTATTTATTTATTTTACTATGCAAACAGACAATTACAATATTTACAGAAGAGAAATTATCTGCAAAATACAAAGATCAACAAAACATACATAACAGCCAGTACGATTTGGGCATGTGTGTGTGTGTGTGTGTGTGTGTGTAAGTGCAACTGAGTGTGGGAGTGGGAATATATGATAATCACATAAAAAAAAAAAAAAAAAAAAATATATATATATATATATAAATAACAATAATAATAATGATAAATCCAATTAATAAGAAATGACAAATAGTAATAATAGTACTAGCAGTAGTAGTAATGATAAACATATTTACAAATATACTCATTTCATCCGGAATGAGGGGAAGGTTAAAGGATCAGGAAGAGGACAAATAAAAATAGTGTTAGTAATAGCAATAATAATAATAATATTAATAATGGTAATATTAATACAGCCATTGATAGTAATGATAATAATAGTAGTTGTAATAGCAATAATAATAATAATAATAATAATAATAATAATAATAATAATAATAATATTGATGCAGCTATTAATAATAGGGTATTATAAATATTAGCACAATTTTTTTTAACATTTTTAAGATACACTTTTCAATATCAGTTGGAACTACTGACAACCATATCAGCATTCATACCATAGCACTGCTGAATTTTTAAATCTGATTGGTCAGAAGGTATTGATTAATTTTCTGTAACACCATTGCTCAGTCATAGCTGAAGGGCTTATATCAATGTGATAATTTCAATAATAACAACTGACACAGGGAATTGTTTGATGGATGTTTCATATAAGCAGCTTAAAATAATGTACTTTAAAATGATATGTAATCTTTAATATTCCGTTGTTAAAAATATTTGCCAGGGAAGCACTTTGTAACTGTCAGAAGCATGATTGGAACTTTACATTTTCCAACATGGAAAATATTTTAGAAAGGACAGCTTGACAGCTTCTCAGTGCCATGATAAGCTGCATATCGTCTTATTAACTTTAAAAGACAGCAAAAACAAGAGGGAAAAACAAGATAAGAGGAACTAACTCACTTTACAGATGTTCCACAACATTCTAAAGAAATGAAATATAAAGTTTGATGTCATTCTTTAATATGTTATGATTCTTTGTATGTTAGTGTTGACAAATTGCTGTGGACTAAAAACAATAAAACACTTTATGGTGGTAGGAGCGATCACACTCGCCTGCCAAATATTATTTTTCTATAAGAGCACACACTGTTGGGTTTTGTTACTTAACAGCTCAGTATAATATATATGTCTTCACCACTTCACTTTTTCACAAAGAAATACTGGGTTGTCATGGGAGAGGTGGAGGGGTGAATGTATCCTTGTTCAAGTGTCTCTTCAGTGTATTCATTTAGAGCTGCGTTCTTAGGAGTGTAGATTCTGTCACATGAGAGAGTGGACCCAGGGAGTAGTTTGATGTCACAAGGTGCCATTCACCTGACCTGAACCGTGTCGCATAATACTGAAGCTTGGCACAATGTCAATACTCTGTAAAGCCTACCCTCAATCATATTGAAAGGGTATGTTCACGATGTCAAATACTTCAGAGCTTTCAAATGCAGTGGCAGGGACATGAACTGCAGTGTTTGAGACAGAAAGAGCTCTCTTGTGTTATTTCTTCATTGTTCCAGGAAATAATGTTTGTATGGAGTATAAACTCGAATGGTTATTCACGTATAGGAGTCTCAAACTGGGGGATGGCTACAAACTGCTCTTGCCAGTGTAAAAAAATTCCAATGTGTGTGCAAATGCAGGGTGAATATATCGGCTAATGCCATAAATCTTGGATCCTACATTTTGCTCTAAAGTGAATGACAAAATGGGCCTCAGTGGTCAAACAGTTGCTGTTCTGTGTCCAAAGGGATATGGCTCTGGCTTTATTGCTAATTCAGAAAAAAGTCAGTGACATTTTCTCTCTTAGTACTACACCCCACAGATTAGGGTAGAGGGTATGTAGTCATGGGAAGTTCTATGAAGTTCTAGGTTGGTTTCCAGAACTGAAGTCATTCGAGTAGGTTAAACTAATTATACAATTATATGGTTCCTATGGTAACAGTTCAGGTTCTTGTAATGTTGGGTACAGCAGGGGGCTCACAGCATTGCATATGAATAATGTTTCCTAGATCACAAAACGTGGGACCAGTTGGTCCTCCACTTGGAGTCTCCACATGGGAGAAGAGGCTGTAATGTCAAATTGACAGGAATTCATTAAGACCATTGGGTAGACTGATATGAAGGCATGCAGTTGGTCATTTTAATTTTCAAAACCCTTTATTTAGAATGGAGCTTGACCTTTAGACTTTCCTCATTCCACAGAGTATATCTTGGTGCTGATGATAGTTAGAGTCTGAAAAAAAATCTGGCCTTATAACACAAAGTGTATACAAATGGTACACAAGAATATGAGACACTGGAGACATTTGGTAGACTGGAGCTGCTGGTATACAGTATGTGGACATTGATGGACACTGTCACTGTCTCTAGTAAAGCTTACCCTCAGCCATATAATGATTTTATAACAGTAAATTATGCAGTGACCCTGGTTGATATATGCAGTTTAATTAGAGCATTGATGAAGATCTCTTTAGATTTCTGATTATGTACACATATTTGTTGCTGACAGTTTCAAAGCAATCCATAAACATCAATTATTTTATTTAAATTCAATTATTTTATTTGCTACAAAATGCCAATGCATGGCAAGCAAAGGCCAGGATCAAAAGAGAGGTTTCTGACATTTTTGGCATGTTTGATTTCATTCTCTAACTATAAAGCAGGAGATTTTCAAGTCGCTAGAAATTTTTATGAAAAAAAAAAAAATAGTGGAAAAGTTCACATTCTTATCTCTCTAATTGTATTAGTTTCAGTTCCATAACAATCATTTTCAGTCCTTGAAATACCACTGAGGTCAGATGTTTATGATATGAAATTCAGAATGTAATGACTTACCTGTTTTGCCTGTGTTCTTCATGGAGGTTTTGTTAGATGATTTGACATCAAAGCCCTCCAGTGTGAGATCCTGGCACTGCTGGGACACCAGTGCTTCTTCATCTGGGATGTTGATAGGTGACTGGTTTCTGCCCCCACATTCAGGATACATCAATGCCCATCTGCTTGGCCCATGGATGCCTTTATGCAGTTACAAAACCAAAAATCAGAACAGTCACATTTCTCATATCTTTGGCTAAATAATGGGGGAACTTAACCCCTATATGAAGAATGTCCATTGATTATCAATGTCATGGGAAAGAAGAAGTATTTTAATAAGTACTTATTTTGAAGAAGCCACTTTGTCGAAGCATAAATTATTTAGTGCTTCATGGCTTACAGCTTCCTTTTGTATCTACTTTGAGATGGTAATAAAAAGTGAATTGTGAACATTTGTTAGTCTAAATGATTATTTAGAGTTCCAAAAATATTCTTTGCATGTGTTTAAAAAAAGGACTCAGAAGTGTTGAATATAGATTCATCTGCTGGAGATTTCATCAATACACAAAACAAGGTCAAGACAATCTGGTAAGACACTAAAAATTCGCAGAATGCAATTAAGCCCAACTCAGAGGTAAAGGCAGGGTCATTGAATCAAAAACATCAGAGATCAAAATCAGCAAATAAAAGATCAGAAAGAACATGGCCCTGAACTGATTGCATGCAACCATTAAAGCTTTACACTATAGATAGAGTCCACGTGTCTTAAATGTCAAGTTGCCCAGGAAATGAACGGACGTTCTAATGTAACTAAAGAATTCATTCTAAATTCAGGTGAAGGTGTCCTCTAGTGGTCTGGAGGGGGATTAACTTGACCGAATGTCACAGTGCCATTCAAATTGTGCAACAATTGCATCTACAATGGCAGTTATTATATTATTTCTGCATCTATAGTGTAAAATGTTTTAATCAAAGATTTATTATTATATTTGATGACAGAAACATGCCTAAAATTAAACTAAGACCAAAATTCACAAGAAAGATTTAGCAATTGGGTCAAGGATTCATAAAAGTGTCTTATTGTTTTAGCTTATATTTCTGTAAATATTTCTCATTTGCAGTCCTACATCACCCTTCCAACCATCTGGGGTGATAAATATCACCGGAAAACTTTATTGTATGTGTGCACAAGAAGTTGCCCTAGTTAAGATATTATTTAATATATGAAAATTGGGTGAATGGATATTCTTCAAAAAAGGTGCCATATGGTGTCCCACAATGTTCTGGTCTAGACTTCGTATTGTTCTGTCTTCATATACAGCCCCTGGGATATAAAATTCATGATTTTGGCTTTTAGTGTTTTACACTTATAAATTTCTGTGTATACAGTACTATTGTACTTATTACTTTGGCCAATTCAGCTATACAAAAAAGAATGGAAGACAGGATTTGAAACACAAAAGCTTGGATGAATAAACTGTTGCTGTATTATACTGTTAATTTCTTGAGCTTGATAAAACAGATCTTGCTGATGATATTCTGCGAAAGCTACATTGATAAACTTATCATTCAACTTAAAATGAAATGGGGGCATGGAAGACTTTATTATCGCCATATAAACATTAAAGCATAGTGGAAATCTTTTCTTCGCATATCCCAACTGAGGAGGTTGGGGCCAGGTCAGAGCAATGGGGCAGCTGATACAGCGCCCTTAGAGAAGGAAGGGTTAAGGGCCTTGTTCAATGGCCCAACAGTGGCAGCTTGGCAGTGCTGGGGCTTGAACCCCGATCCACAACCCAGAGCCTTAACTACTTGAGTCACCACTGCCCCATAGACAAAATAATACATGCTAACACTTTATGACACCAAGATGTACTTTGACAACCTTTAATTTAGAATGAAGCAATGTGTTGTTGCTTGGCTGCATCTGTCTTTAGGTATATTTCAGTTAGTCTGGACTATAGTCAACCTTCTACTGATTATTGACTGTTTAATCAGTATCACATTGACCAAAAAGTACTCCTCTTGAATTTTTATCATTTTGTAAAATTTAATTTAAATCTCATTTTTTGGTAGATCACTCTAATACAACTTGTTTACCTACTTAAACAGTATGGCACATCCTAAAACATTCACTTAGATGAGACAGACCCTGCTGTTACTTCCTAAAATCAATTGCAGCCCAGCCAGGGCTAGATGTTCCAGAGAACATTAGGAATACTAAGTGTTTTTTTACTTGGTGTTTCTTACTAGTCATTTAATAACTTTAAATGGTAAAAGAATATATATTTAGTAACCATATATCAATTGCACTATTGATTTGTAAGAATTACACAATACATAATAAATGTATTATTATTCCTGCTATAAAACAAATCAAGATTCTTTTTCTAATAATTGCTTAAACATGAATACTTTTCTGATCCAAAAAGGACAATATATATGCTGTCCTAAAAAGCTTGATGACTTCATATAGATTAAATCCCCAATCTCCAATCCTTAGCTCTCCAATCTCCATAATGACATAACTGTAAGCTTGTAAGAAATGAAATGTGACCAAGATGAAGCAGCTAATAAAGCGAGTGAGTCTGATGATGAGTCCGATGACGACACTGGCATTTCATTCCTTCAGCAGTATGAAAATCAACTTCTCAGAAATTTTCACTCAGTATAAACAAACGAATATATAAAAATTCAGGGAAACTTTTGGCTTTCAGTCCGAGATGTTTTTACTTCTGTTCAGAGACCCATACACAGACGTTTAGTGGTTAAAGATAACATATTCAAATTTGAGATACTTATGTCATACGTATTTCACACACGTGTCATCTCAGAGAGTAGAAATGGGTTTACGTTCACCATATTTATTTAGTAAAAAAAAACTGCTTTTTGAATCTTTTCTGTAGAACTATTGCCACTTATAAACTAGGTATGAACAGAAATTCAATGCTGAACATGAGCACAACCAATGCAACTGCAAATTCCACTTTTTTTTCTTCTGGTAAAAAAAGAGTCAGAGTCTGGGAAAGTTGTTACAATTTTTATATAATCATTTTATTCATATAAAATCCACCATAATTTCTCAAGTTCTTTTTAATACTTAATATTATGAGTGTATTATAATTAATTTCATGAGTGATGTGTTTTATTGTGTTAATGTCAATGGAATAATTTCAGTAATGGACTGTTATAATGGACTGTTATAAATCCATTTTTTCTTCAGGATATAATCAACCTTAGTATATATTTATCCAGCGCGCTTGTTAATATTGACGGTTAAACATAAAATATATTAAATCAGCCATCTACTATTTTGGAACAGAACAGCAGTCCAGAGGTCACCGCAATGTGTTTTCATTTTATATAACCATGCATATTCATGTAACCTTCTATGTATCCTTACCCATGCTTATGAAGGTTAATATGTTAAAATTCTCCTAGTTTAACATTCTGAAATGTATTAATTATACCTTCAAAATACAACTAAAAATATATTCAACACACAAAATCTGATACAGTTTAATTTTATCCCCTAAAATTGAAGCTCTATGTATAATGTCTGTAATGTCACTAATCGCTATTTTTTAAAAGTACTTTCTTAAAGTATTTTTTTTTCACTTTAATTTCTTACTATTGGTTTTTTGTGTTCAGCAGAATAGAGTTAAAACTAGAAAACGTGTATTTTTATAGCACAGAGTCAGATGCATGTTTTTCTATACAGGTCCTACATAAATTCCAGATGATGACTGTGTCAACTGATCTGACTGGTATAGCATGTATAAGTATGCCATGACTTAACTTAAAGTCACATAATATTATTTTCTGGGCTTAGATTTTCTGTCAATACAGAAAATGTATCTAGCTGAAATATAAAGCTCTGTAAATGTAAAAATAGCAAAATATAACCGTGTTTACTCTTTTACTGAATCCATATTCCAGTGATGTGGCTGAGCTAAAATATTATATTCATCAGCATCTAAGATTGCCATTGACAGAGATATATGAGCTCAGACTCTTAGCCAACAGAAGAAGCTGAACTGATTAATGATTTCATTAGCAGTGACTGTCCATATATTACAGCCTATATTATGTAAGTTCATGGTTGCAGATGCTTTAAACATCAATTTATTCCTGAGATTTAAGTCCTAAATCATCATTTTTTTTCTTAAAGTATTGTTTAAAAAAGAATTTAACCCATTTTGTTGGGAGATATATCTAGAACAACATTTAAAGATTTTAAGCATGGTAACATAATATACATGCACTTAACCTGCCATATTTCCATTATCATTAGTCAGCACTTTAACGCTCCAAAGAGTAGATGATATTTAAAAAATATTTTTCATTTAAGTATATTTTCTTAAAGTTTTTATCATTTCAATCAAATTACAATGCTAATGAATGGGAAGCTAAGCTAAGTAAAGGTTCTGCTGTTGTTGCATTTTTTAACTTAAAAACCTAAAGCATACCATAATGTGTACTACTCTGAACACTACTGGCAACTTAGAAAAACAGAAACTGAAGACTGAAGCAAGTGAATTCAGTTTCATGACTGTGTCTATTCCTATTATCAGGTTAACACACTGGCTTTACCATGGCAACGGCACACTCTCTGTGAAATAATCAGAGCCACAATCTAACTATCCACTCTAATTTCATCATCATTACCACCACACACTCTGAGCTCCTCTGCTGAGCTCGATTGTGAGAGGTGAAAGCCGTTGTGCGAATGGTCTCCCTTGGATTATCCCAAAATAAGCAGATTTGGCATCAGTTATCATGGTGTCAGAAAAACAGCACCAAGACAAACCATCAGCAACCATACCGTATGTAGTTTGATTACAATAAAACATCTATAAAAAAGCTTCCCAAGAAATGCAAATAATTGATATTAGTAGGAAAATCCTTATTATAGTTATAATGTTTCAGTTTTATTAAATTTTGATTGAAATGTTCACAAGGTTTCCAAACCTGATCCTGGAGTACCTCTGTCCTGCAGATCTTAGTGCTTTTCCTGCTCCAATTAATTAATTTACTGTCCTGTATGGTGTATCAAGTGCATGTGTCAGACAAGGAAAAACACTCAAATGTACAAGACAGGGCCTACTTCAGGATCAAGTTGGGAACCTGTAATGTAACTAATGCATCACTTTTATCAGTCAGTAAATTTGACTGTACCATCTAAAAGTTAATATCATTACACTCCTATCTGAGTTCAGTTCCACCTAATTAACTTGATGATACTTTATGACAATCTCTTTAAGATGCCCTGACCGATTAAAAATCCAATACTTATATCTTCAGGCCAGGGACATGATGCTCATGGGAAAGCAAGGAAAGATTTCTTTTTCTTCTGACAGATTAAGGTCAGTTGACTTTCCAACGGGAGAGAATTAAGTCATGCTTCTCGTTTGTAAAGGAAAGATTGCTCTTTTTACCCAATTAATGAGAGGACAAGTAGGTCGTTTTACAGTTTTAGGCCCATAGTTGTGGAATGGAAGTCTTCTCTGATCCGTACTAATTGATAGCATCTTTACACATCTCCTTTATCATACCACTGCTTTCATACACTTTCTGTACATAAATTTCTAATATATGTACCTTGATTTCAACCCTAAATACAGAACACGCAGAGTAAGAAATGTCACTCTAAGCAATATGGTCATATGGTCAACAAGTGCTGGCTTTGAACATGATTCACATAGAAATGGAGATATAGTAAGTTATGAATTAAAAATGCTTTCATTTTTGGTCTAACTATAACTTAACCTGTTACAGTTTATCTATCTATCTATCTATCTGTCTGTCTGTCTGTCTGTCTGTCTGTCTGTCTGTCTGTCTGTCTATGGATATTATTATTTTATTTTATTATTATATTATTATTATAGATATATAATATCGCCAGTACTTTTTCCAGTCTTTACCTGTTCTGTTTGAATTTTGGTCTGTTCCCATGATAGCCTCAAATCTTTGCTCTTGACTGACAGGAGTGGAAAAACATGTTGTTGTCTCTTGACGTTGTATCCGATCCAACTTCCAATCTAAAGTTTTGATGACTAATGCATTCTGAGATGCTCTTCTGCTTCCTGTAAGCTTGTGCAAGTCTTAGATCTCCTGTAAAGCTCACTTTTTTCTCCATTCTGTGATTTAATGTGAGTATTAACTGAATCTGCATCTGCAGATACTTCTACATAAATGTGCAGGTGTAAACGGGTTCCTAATAAAGTGGATGCTAAGTGTATATTGTGTTTGTATAGTATGTATAAGTGAAAAAAAAAGATCAGCTCATGTTGGCTACCTGAAAAATGGTCAAACATTAATAGATTAATAGTTGTATATTATTATTATTATTATTATTATTATTATTATTATTATTATTATTATTATTTTACCACTCGTTTCTGACAATAAAATAGGTCTTTTTAGAACATAACAGCTACAGACCGTTGGTAAAGTAACAATCAAGAGAAGACTTCATGACTTTCAGCATTTGCATGTCCACTTGTTCACATCACAGTCAGACTCTACGCTTTTTTTATGAAGTCCCATGGCCTCTCATCTAATAGAAATGTTCCATGGATGTTGGTTTACACTTTTCCACACCCCACTGTTCTTCTCGTCTGCCCCATTTTGATTTGTAAATTGCTGGCAGAGCTGGCCGCTGTGTTAGGCATGGACTTTTTGGATCTTTACATGCATATACTTGCCTTTATTCTACTTATTCCCCCTATTTATCTCACAGTGTGCTGCAGGGCTAATACACTCCATCAGGCAACTTAAAACAGCGGCGTGAAACTGAATGGAGCTCACAGTATGAGACACAGTCCTTGAATTAATCCTTTCCTTTTGTGTAAGCAGTTTATTTCTTCTTTTGTAATTTCTGTTCTTTCTTTTTATTCTTGAAGGTAGCTAACAGATGAATAACATTCATTTGAAACAGTGATATAATAACAATAAAAAAATATGTGATCCAAACTACACCAACAGCTGCTATGCCTGTTCCTGCTGACAAGATTATTAAGCAAACATAGTCAATTTTTCCAAACTTTTGAATAATGTATAACTGATATGTTTTAAGCTTAAATATACTTGTATAGTATATGTTTTCATCATAAGGACAAAAATGACATCAATCAATCATAAATCAACATAGAGGGAACTAGGATCTCATTAAAAGGCCTTAATATTGCTGCAAAATTAAAATGCATGACTGCAATCTTTAATTTACTCTTATTTCATGAAATCATTATGTTTGTTCTATTTCATTTTTGCAAGACAGTATGTGGTATACAGTTTTGTTATAACTCATTGTTTGCTGGAAACAAAATCATCTACAAATCTTGATAATTGAAATCAAATAAATCTGTTTTTAAATTTATCTTGAGGCATCTAAGCTTGCTCAAAGACTTATCCGCAAGAACCTGAGCAGCTGGACAGCATGCCTTAAGATTTTTAATAAAGCACCAACTTTATTGAAACAATGATTTGATTCAAACAAACACATTTTCATTTCCAGCATTTGTAAAATATTTAGAAAATATCACTTTCTAGAAGGCACATAGCAGGTGTTTGTTCATGACAACAGATATAAAATCTATCCCAGTGCTGCAAGACTAGTACAGCCTGATTTGCTGGTAATTGTGCTGTCAGTGCAAACTGAGCATATTAGTAATGGTTGATGCTTAAAGATACCTACACTGCATGTCTTTGGACTTGTGGAGAAAACCAGAGTACCCAGAGGAAACCCCTGGAGAAATGAGGTAAATGTGCTAACCACCAAGCCACCATGCACCCATAATAATAATAATAATAATAATAATAATAATAATAATAATAATAATAATAATAATAATAATAATGCCATGTCATCATTTACATTTTCATCTCTTTGGGTGGTTTAAACACACAGCAGGCACATTTACTTCCACTGAGTTTGGCTGCCAGTGCAAAAAATCTTCATTGGTCTGTTTAATTGTCTCCTGTCTCTGACTAAATGATTGGCATGTGGTACCAATGACAAAAGCACTGTATCTGTTCCGCCAGCTTGAAATACACTCCCTCTACTTTGTATGACAGTGAGACTGGCATCCCTGTCGCTCCAACTGTGGTGGCATTTTTGGGAGTTTGAACACTCTCAGCATCTAGAGTGCTATGCTGCTGTGCTTTTCTGAAGGAACAACCAAATGTGTCACAACATGAAGTCTGCTGTCAAAATGCCTCATCTGTTCGGATTATGTGAAAACTCTGCATGATGCGCAAGAGCACAGTGAGCCACAAGACAAATGATTGTAGTGACAGAGGCTGTAGTGACATTACTGTACTTTTTAGTAACCGCCTGAAGTACACAAGCTATTTACAGGAATATCCAAGAAATGGTTAAAAATTGAATATGAATATGAATTGTAAATGAGAAACAACCTAAACTCAAAACAAAATAAACCAAAAAACATTTTTTTTGTACTATAAGAGTGCCAGATTACGTTTTATTTAAATGGGATAGAATAAATTATTTAAGCCAGTAAGTTCTTGCCTGCAATGATAAGAAAAATAAAGAAACAGGCCGCTAGTCATCAGGGTCATCCAGTCAGAAAATTGACTGCAATTACTAATAATCAAGCTAAAAATGTACATGGTAAATTTGAAATAGTTGCTTTGAGTGCATTTTCTAATCTACAAATTGTGCATTGTTTCAACCGTGTATTAATGATCAATGCTGTAGTGCTGCTACTGTATAAAGTTTAAACTGGTGGCTGTCCTTTTATAAGGAGAGACACAAGAGACATAAGTGGACCTCCATTACTGTTATCCTAAACTCATCTCCAGTTTAATCTGTTAGACAGATTGTACTTTCTGAGTTTGACAGTCCCCTCACAGCTCTGTCTTAAACAAGATAACTTCTGCCTGAATTTTAATATAGAGTGCTGTAGAAATTACATTTCTCTCACAGGCTGAATGAATTCAATGTGGCTTGACCTATTCTAACCCCAACATCCCCTTATTCACAAGTCTTCAAAGCTTATGTTTCTGTTGGAAATGGGGAAAAAAAGCAATACACATCTCAATATCCCTTGTGAGAAGAAGGAAAGGCTACATTAATTTATTTCCAAATTAGAAACAAGGAAAATGCTATAGTTAAACTATTAGTGGCTGAAATGGACTGAAATGAAACTTAAGAGAATACACTGTCTCAGCAATATCCCACTCTCCTGTGTTGCTTTACTTCATTCAAATCTTGGACTGAAGGGGACAAGTTATGAATAGAAAGTTACTGAACATTAGTAGGAGGCATAGTCAGCGGGTAGCATTGCTGCTTCAGTTCCATATCGATTCTGAGCTCCAGTTACAGTCTATATAGAGTTTCTCATGTTCGACCAGTGTTCACATGTGTTTCCTTCCAAACAATGAATGAGAGAGCAAGTGTGTGTGTGTGTGTGTGTGTGTGTGTGTGTGTGTGTGTGTGTGTGTGTGTGTGTGTGAATGAATGCTAATAGAGATGATTATAGAGATTGTGATGATTTTATCAGATTGTTTTATATCTTTTATTGTGAATTAAAGAAGACTGCTAAATATATCTATGAATTTTAATTTTTTTATGTTTTACCAGATCCCTGCGTAGGCTAGCCTATAATGCAGATTTTCACTCACCGACTGAGTGGGTGCCCACGGGATATAAAGTTGGCAGTATATCTCAGCTGCTGTTCTATTGAACATATAGTGGACTACAAAGCTACCACACTGACAGTGTCAGGAATTCAACCTACACAGGATACACAATTGTAGCATGGAAAGGTTCCTCAACTTTAACCAGAAACCAAGTTATAACCCATCCATATGAGGATGGGTTCCCCTTTGAGTCTGGTTCCTCTCAAGGTTTCTTCCTCTACAAATCTAAGGGAATTTTTTCCTTGCCACTGCTGCCTGA
Source organism: Tachysurus vachellii (assembly GCF_030014155.1). Taxonomy (NCBI): domain Eukaryota; kingdom Metazoa; phylum Chordata; class Actinopteri; order Siluriformes; family Bagridae; genus Tachysurus; species Tachysurus vachellii. The sequence goes on along the minus strand of NC_083463.1, from coordinate 18,206,196 downwards.
GTCACCTCAGACTTGCTCATTGGGGATAAATACATATACATACATACATACATACATACATACATACATACATACATACATACATACATACATACATACATACATACATACATACATACATACATACATACATACATACATACATACATACATACATACCGTGAACTATATATATCTTGAATTTTTATTATATTCATTCTTTATACTACTCCTTACTGTATGTTTATCTTCTGTTCTATGTTTATGTTCTGTAAAGCTGCTTTGAGACAATGTCCATTGTAAAAAGCGCTATACAAATAAACTTGAATTGAATTGAATTGAATTATTGTTTGTTTATTTGACACATACAATATATATGTGTATGTGTCATAAGTTGAATATACTTTTAGTGGCATATTTTCTTTCTGCTTCTATTTCAAACAACTGAATGAATACTCAGCGAGCCATGGCACAGCCAGCACAGGGAAAAATCATGAGCTCCACATCCCCATGTCAGCCCATGCACCACAAATCACATCACCTGACCATGCATGTAATATTTATCCCTGTTCAAACAACTCCTGATTATTAATCATGCATTTCAGTCTTCTTATCAGTATTTAAGGCAATATATATAAATATTATTATTAATTATCCAATATTGTATTGTATTGTATTATATATATATATATATATATATATATATATATATATATATATATATATATATATATATATATATATGTATTGATTTATATCAATACAGTGTGAATACAGTCTTTGTATGTGAATACAGTCTTTAAAAATGCCTTTCACAGAAGAAGAATATATTGTTTCATACATAGGTTTATCTAGCTATCTAGTCTAATCTAGGCTATTTAATTTTCTTACCCTTTACCTAGCTTTGATTATGATTTTGGATTTCTGTTTGTCTGGCTCATGAGCCTTAATAAACAATAACTTCTGCCTTAAACCTGACATATATCTTGAGAAATAAAGGGAAAACTGCATTAAATAGTGTTTTACCTTGCATAAATTTAATCATTTTTATTACATCGCATCATTAGTCTATACTTCTTGAAAGTCTGATCATCAGACTGTGGTCATGAAAAAAAAATAAGGCAAACATAATTTTGCTTACATTTTGGGTACATAAATTCTTATATAGAATAAAAACCCCTGCATGATTAACATGCTAGAGAAGTAGTGTTAATATATAGAAATAACAAATAAGGCCAAATGATCATGCTTAGGAATGTACTAATCCCACACGATCCTTTTTCTGTACATCCATAAAAATATGGTGCATATCTAATACTGATGCCATTGAAGACTTGTGACTCAAGCATGTGTACTTGTGACTTGACCATTTGTGTCCTGTGTCTGCATGCATGATTTGTGTGAGGTATATCAGTTAATATTACAAATGCTAGTATAATTCTGTTAGTTTAGAAAACATTAGATTCAATCTGATAATGATCCAGCATTTTAGGCCAAACCTTTGCAGTAGCAGAATGCAGTGCATGTGTAATCCTGTTACTATTTTATATCAGATTGCTGTTGTTGGGTTTTGATGCTCAATGTTTTAAAAGAGATTAAATGAATGCATCTCTGTTCTGATGGCAGATCTAGCATCCTTGGTAGAGAATAATTTATGGAGAAACACTTCTCATGAACCTCATGCAGCATGAGAATGAGCAGGGTCCATTGGGTAATACTTTAAATCATCAAACACTCTAATACTTTTTTATTATATACTGACATTCTGTTGGGCCCACGAGCATTACTTGAATAAAGCTAAACTACACATAACAGTTCACATAGCATTGTTGTGCTTATTTTGCTTTATTTCCTCTTTCAGTATTCCCCAAAATACTTTGTCACAAGTTGCCAAGTCATATAATTTTCACTGCATTTTAATTAGTGTTCAGTACAATCTCACCAAAACAATTAGAATGCACTGAATTAAATTTCAGTCTTGAAATAGCAGGCTAATTAACAGGGACACTAATTGGATTAATTCTGCATGATCTGACAGATCTGCATGATCCCAGACAGACGCTGCAGCATCTAGTCAATGATAATGAGAATGAAAATAACTTCTTGAATAAATATACTTGTTTTCCTCCATGATATTGATACTTACAGACATCCAGTCTAGGTCAGATTATATAAACTTGTGAAATCATGCTCATCATTATCCTGTCTCACCTCCTGCCCTAATGCCTGACCTCATTTCCCAATGATCTGCCTCACCAATCAAATAATAGTAAACGTATTTACATGATTAAATACTTAATGTTTAATGAGGACTTGTCTTTGTTACACAGGCATTATCATGCCTTGTCTTTATAGCTTTTAAGTCTTTGGTCTGCTTTAATCCTGCTTTTTTTTTTGTAAATTAAGATTTGGATTGTGAGATTTTTGCTTTGTTTTGTCAAATTGTCTCATGTTTGTGTCTTAAGCCTCAGGGTTTACATTAGGCTGTACATATCCCATATTAGGAAATGTCACTCCAGATTTACAGTTTTACATGTTTCAGTGCTCTCTGTGTATTGCCTTTCACGCTTATGATTTTATGTTTGGATTCAGTGAAAATTTCCAGTCACTTCCCTGTTGGAGGTGAGGTACCTGAACTGGGTTACAGCCATCCTGGGAATGTCATGGGAAAAACAACATTATTATAATGATATCACTTTTATGACCTGTGTGTAATCACTCTACAGATGAAAAGCAGAGCTGCTCAAGTGCTAAATTTCCTTTATATTTTTTGCAGTCTTGTGGTTTGTAGTGAATGGATTAGTCAACATTTTGCACTCCAGAAATGGTTAACTAGGGAGATTCAAACTAATCTGTTCACAGTAAAAAAGAAATCAGTGAATATTTTGAAAGTAATTTGATTGGATAACTTTCTAATGTGAAAATTGTCCATAGTGTGTGATTGCCTGAGTGAATGAGTGTGTGTGTGTGTGCCCTGAAATGGGTTGCCACTCCGTCCAGGCTGTATCCTGCCTTGATGCCCGATGACGCCTGAGATAGGCACAGGCTCCCCGTGACCCGAGGTAGTTCGGATAAGCGGTAGAAAATGAGTGAGTGAGTGAGTGAGTGAGAACTTTCTAATGTTCTTTGGCTACTTTTCACCTGTGCTTTCACCAAAAGCTTTCTTGACCATACTGTTTTTAATTGCTATATGCAGCTATGGCATGTGCAGCCACGTTTAAGCAGTCACTAACCCATCTCCTGACATATTTTCCAACACCATTGGAATATCTAATACAATGCTTTGTGGATCTCAAAAACGTTTTCACCAATAAAAAGTCATGTCTCCTTCCCAATAGACCTGGGGAAGGTCTAATTGACCATCTTGCAGATACTTTGCCACATAATCCTATCTATCCTCTATCTGTCACAGAAACTATGGCCATAAACGAATAAATTTAATAAGCACTTTATCATAATTTTATTAAGACTTATTTTTTATCAGATTCTGAAAGATAATTGAGTCTACATTCACCTCTTTAAACATACCTGAATAATATCCAAGACAAATATTAGTACTCATTCCCATTACTTCTGGAGAACCAAAGAACAATCATTGAAACATTTAAGAAAAACATTTTACCAAACTAGCTCTGTGTTATGCTCAGAGTCTTATATCAGAAAATCTGAAAAATAATAAATTGCAATACCAGCAGAAGGCAAAGAAAGAGAGGTAGATGTCATTCTCATTCTTTCATCCACTCTTCAAGACTTGGCTATAAGCTGTTTGCAAGATATTAATATCTGTCACTGTTCCTTCTAAAACTTTAGCCAAGCAGTTGCCCCTTATCTCGTTGCTCAAGCACAGACCGTGAAGAACACACATTAAAGGAGTGGGCACAGTGCTATTTCGATGCCAAGGTCAGACCCTGAAACCATATTCCTGTGCTTTCTTCTCCTATAAATGATCACTGTCTGAAAGGATTTATGACACTGGCAATTTGGAACTCTTGTCCTTCAATTTTGCACTAGTGGAGTAGAGACCCTGGAGTGGTTGAATAATCCTAGGAGTCCTATCTTTCTGATAGACCACCATAAGCAAAAATGCATGAACCTTTTTTCTTTACCTTCTATCTATCTATCTATCTATCTATCTATCTATCTATCTATCTATCTATCTATCTATCTATCTATCTATCTATCTATCTATCTATACACACATATGTACAATACAGAGGTAGATGTGTATGGCATAGATAATTAGTTCATGTTTATAAACTTTTATATTTCTCTTTACAGATCTGCCATGGATCTCATAATCTTTTAGTCAGAGCTCATGGATTATATGCCATAAAACCCTTTATTGCCTTTTTTTGCCTTTGTATTCTTTCTCTGCAATCTACTCTGGTCAACCAAGTCATTTAGTTTGATAGACACCACTCTCCATCACATTCCCCCAAGTCCTGCAGCCACATGTTTGTCTCAATACACCACCTTTGTTACTGTGCTGCAATCCCATTAACCTTGGGGATAAATAAGCACACTGTGGTTGCCAAGGGAATACTGACAATGTGGAGATTGCCTTGTCATGTCCATTTTGTCCCCCGAGGAACAGGAACACATAGCACACTATTTGGCAGCTCTCGCAGATTTTGGAAGAACAACGCTTACGAGTCATGTTCAATCTAACCCTCAATGTTCCAGAGACCAGGCACAAAAGACAGGAAACAAACACACAACGCTGACATTATTAAGAGTGACAGCATGGAGGATCGGGGTTTGGATTGTAGATAATACATTGGATGGATTGTGGTACAGATAGACCTGTAGTTATTGTCATTTTTCCTGTTTCCCTGATAGCCCCAAGAGTGACCAGAGCCCAGATGGTATATATATATATATATATATATATATATATATATATATATATATATATATATATATATATATATATATGTATATATATATATATATGTTTTATATAAAAGTAGTGAAGTAATTCATGCAAAACTGCAAGTGACCATTAAATAACAAATCATCTTTCAGCAACCTGAGATGATGCATAGTTCATGTATAAATGTATAACAATTTCATGTTGCTAAACAAAATTAATGAAATAACAGTTTGACATTTTTAAGATAGTGTTTTCATGTCTTTTTTTTTCTCAAAGAAATCATGCCAGCTTTAACACCATATTGTTTCATTATTTCATTAGCCACTCTAACCTACTGATAATAGTCAGCCTAGCCTTTTGAATTCATTATAACTTTTCAGTGATGCTGCAGTAACATTCAGGGAAGCTGTCATACTGAGAGCTAATCAAATCTATTTTAATGAATACTAATAAAGTATTCATAATAAAAAAAAAAACATTTCTGCTCATTTGACAGATGAAAGAAAGTTCTTGTAATAGATATGGATTTCTATTATATGTTACATGTGTTACATTTGGGAAGAAGAAAAAGTCCACCAATAGTCACTCAGACAAACATAACAAATACTGTGTCTTATTTTTCTCTTCTAAAAACAGCACACCAATATCGTTTTTTAATCTTTAATCGCTTTTACTATCATTAATAAACTTCATTTCAATATTTAAGCATCACATATTTCCTTTGATACTTATTGGCTGATCAGAAGAAAAATAATCTGCTTTGAACAGAGGTATAATTTACTTGCTAGTAGTGTGAGGATCTTAAAAGGCTTAAATTTTCTCTGCTTTAGCTTTAAAATCTTTAACATAAAATGCAGTCTTTCTTGTACTAACTACCAATGCATTAATGGCTGCTATTAATTATTTAGTAACTACAGGAGAACTCATAGGAATAAAAGTTACAAAAATGTAAGTCTGGACCTGTTGCTAGCTTGATGAAGTATACACAAATGGCAATGACATTATTACATCAGAAGTTAATGACCCAACTTTGGTTTCACCGCTGCTTCATATAATAGACTATGTACAGTGCACTTCATCTTGACCCAGTATTATCCATAGTTTGTAATATGCATATTTTCAACTTACATTAAATTATATTAGATAAGATAATGCAAAAAATTAATTCACTCATGCAATCACACACTACGGACAATTTTCCAGAGATGCCAATCAACCTACCATGCATGTTTTTGGACCGGGGGAGGAAACCGGAGTACCCGGAGGAAACCCCCGAGGCACAGGGAGAACATTCAAACTCCACACACACAAGGCGGAGACAGGAATCGAACTCCCAACCCTGGAGGTGTGAGGCGAACGTGCTAACCACTAAGCCACCGTGCCCCCCCGAGTACTGTATATAACTACATTCGAAATATTCTACAGGTATATGGCTATCTTCATATTCCTGTTCTACAACTCAGCTTTGTTCTTTTTGAGGACTTTAAAATAGCACAGAAGGAAACAATAAATCAATCTGTTATTTACATTTAATTAGCTGGCCCAGAACACTTCCAGACAAAACAAATTTCCTTTCTGTGCTATCAGCTTCAATGTCTCTACATCCTGTTGAAGAAAACCAGCCTCTCTGCTAATTGAATGAAAAAAAAAACAATCTGTAGTAAAAGAAAAACAAAATGATCTCACTTCTATTAATTCCATTGTTGGGTTAGTTATATCTATGTTACCTAAATCCCTTTTTAAAACGGCAAATCAAAAATCTTAATTCAAGGTAAAATAAAGAGGATTGGCAATTAGTTTTAAACCCTATGATGGCACTTTCCAACCTGCTGATTACACAAAAGGCTGTTTCATGCAATTTCAATTAATAAAGCCCAAATAGAGAAATGTTTCTCCAAGCCACCATTAAAAAGTAATTTAATACATATAGAGACCACGGGAAGATAAAATGTCATACTTACATGCGTTACACGTGAATTATATATACATTCAAAGTAAATGGGAGAAACAAAGGGATAACATTCTGCAGTGATATCAAAACACTTTATAATAAAGTCCCTGTTAAGACTCTTATACATACACATTCAAATGACATTTTTTTTTACAATGGTTAATATTTAAATATATTTGAATATTAATGATCTTATAATTTTTTATGCTTCCCCAAAAGATAACCTATATGCTTAAGTGGCATACAGAGAATGTAGTATCTCATGATATTGTCCATCAAAAACACATGGTAAAATTATTATTATAGGCCTTTGCCTATTTTTTAATGGCCCTAGATTATACATATAAAGTGTCACATTTCAACATTCATCACCATACAAACAAACTGAAGAGTAGAGTGGAATGAAAAAGGTCTTCCTTGTTAAAGTATCATGAACTCACAACCTACAAACATGGCCATGCTGGACCTGATCTCCCAGCAACTACCTGCACTTCCTTGTTCCCGGTCACCATCATTTTGACTGTGTTCGTCTGTGTTTAATTAGTATGTACTCATAAGAACTGTTTAAAACCACGCTTTGTCCCAGTTCATACTTTGCAAAGTATATGTTCTGTTCTCTAGTGTCCATGACATTACCAAGCACACCTTTATAATCTAGATTATATAATTATTTAATGAATTTATATATTCTGTTTATTTTGCTTTTGGATGAACATCAACCAACATGTGCCTGGCAATGTTTTTAAGGCTTGAGGCTGTATAATATTTGTCTAAAACAGGGGGAAAATACATACAGTAGTGTGTAAAATCACCTTAATATCAGAGCTAGAAACATTCACGAAACACCCATTGCCACATTGACATATTATGTCACTGTAATCCAAGATCCCCTAATCTAAATTTTAACCTAAAATTGTAAACTATAAATGAGTTGAATAATCCAAAGTTATTACACTGTAAACCAACAGTTGCTCCCTAAGGACTGTATATGCTTTCATGCTGTCTACAGTGTGTGTTTTTGACAGTCAGAACTTGGCTGACTATGACTGTGTTGTCATAAGAGATAATAATGTTTTTTTTTGTTACATACACCACACCACTGTCTTAATAAAGGGATATGTTGGTAACATGCATTCTTTAAAATGTTGTCTCTAAATGAACTTTGGTTTGATTTTGAATAAGGGTTTTGAATAAATGCAAGCACAGACAATCATACATACAACTGGCAGACCATTTATATGGCTGTACTGAGAATGATTCAATGAGCAATGATTCTATCAGCGGTGGTCCTTTGGAGTAGAGGAAAGATGAGGAAAGATGAAGAATGATGTAAAGCAGCAGGTGCTTAGCTACTGGGAATGAGTCAATATTTTCAAATGTTCTATATTCAAGTCCTTAAAAATCAAATACCAAATTAGGTGATTCTGAGCATTAATCACAAGAGCTGCAAGTCTAGCACAGTTTCAGGAAAGTGTGCCATTGATGAGTAGGTGTACGGCTGCCTCCAGGTTATAATATCTTAATCTATGGTTACTGCACTGCACCTTCATGAAATGATCATTGAGAATTAGGTCTTAGATGTCTGAAAGCTGTTCAGCAGTTTTTTTACTTGATTTATTTTTAGTAAAATATAATTTAAGACAAAAATACATAGGGCTATGCTTAGTTTATCTCTCTCTCTCTCTCTCTCTGCTCACATGTCACTGTGCAGTATTTTACCACAGAGTCACAGTTAACGTGTAAATGATTTGGTGCTGATGAACGAAGAAAAGATTTCCTCCATGTCTACACAAACTGAGACTTCTTTCCACATTTCATACAGTGGTTTGTCTCAGTGGTTGCGCTTTGGAGGGTAAGCGGCAAAGAGGGTCAAGTTTAGTTTGATTAAACTTTAATTACAGCTGCAAGGCATAAAATCCAAAGCGGGAGCATTCTCTCTATCTCTCCACAAGAAATCTGGGTTTAGCCATTGATTCTGTAGCACATCATCTGTATGCAGCCATCTAAGAGTATGAAAGTCCATTACACATATAGTTTACATGCCACGTTAGGATGATGTAATGTACAGATTAAATAAGTAATGTCTTGGCATGTGCTGACAGAGATAAGTTTAAATATACAGTATATACTGACATACACACTCACTGCAGTAGATATTGGTTTAGTATTTTGCAGAATACATGCCATTATGTGCATATGTAGGTATCCGTAATTAAAGTTTAATCACACAACTGAATCAAGTTCAGACATTATTTACATTTTAGTTGTAGAATTATTCTAATGTTATTTGAATAATGCATGTAATAATTAGTACGCCTGTGGTACACCACCTACATGATAAAAGTGCAGATGAGTGTAGTTATAGTTAGATAAATCTAATGAATTGGTTAATTTGTTTATGTTTGTAAAAGACATTTGCATTAATTAAATCTTTTCAGGCTTTTTTCAGTGAATCAGGCCAATCATCTTAGCTCACCAGTAAGAGCCGACTCTTTCGACTCCCGCCTGGCTCATTTCTGACTTATTCCCACAAAGCTGGCCTTAGATCAAACGTCATCAAACGTTAATCTATCACATAAATTGTTCAATAAAAACGTACATATATTTTGCTTTTTGTTTGTTCGAAAATCTATTTAAATAAATGTAAAACCATTCTGCTTTGACAAAGACATATTACATTGAAAATGAGTAAAAATTCCTACATTATTATATTATTGGGCCTGCTGTGTCTGCACTTAACTTTCATTAAAGTAGGATTCAAAGACAGTTCCTTTTATCTTGATATACACCTCCACAGCACACGACATACATAAGCAGCAGCTCAGTCGAAACCTCTCTCCGTATCAGTCCCACACAGATACGTTATTCTGTGCCAAACAAATCGAATGTTGATAAGATTCACTGGATGCATTTTGGTTATAATTGACCACATGCTTACATAGAACTCTCAGCAAGAACATATAATGACTCTTCAGATATGCAAGTGGGCTCCTAATGAACGAGATATCTATAACACATTTTTATAACACATGCTTGTGTCAGGATGAAGTGAAGGCAGTTGTTTATTACAACCATCCAAACTAGGCAGATAAAGGATGTATTTAGACAGGCAAAGTTCGTTATAAGGGCAATCATAGCGATGAAGACAATGCAGATGCAGTCTAGTCAAAAGTAAAATAGAAATCAAAACACTGCTTGGAAATGCTCGCCGAGCAAACACAGCACAAAGTGTGAGTGAACAGAGTGGTCTAAATACAGAACCTGTTAAATGGGAATGAAAAACTAGTTAGTGAATCAGTAGGGATGGTAAGCACAAGCATGACATAGGTCATGTCCATATAGGTGTAGGAACTCCTTCTGGATTGCATTAGTACTGTAATGTTGCTCAAACACAACAATCATACCGTACGAACAAATCTATGAGAACTTCAGTTTACAGTATATCTATTCTTCAATCCAAACTTGAATATGATTAGGGACGTTTACCAACAGCCCTGTTCCACAGATCTCCTACTAATGAAATAGTAAGGTCAGGACATCCTTTTTATAGTTATAAGTCCCAGAAGTACAGAATACCTTCAAAGATGGAAAAAATACAGTCCTGTGGGAACAACAACTGTTGGTTTACAGAGTAATAACTGTGGATTGTTCAGTTAATTTATAGTTTACAATTTCCCTGGAAACCCATTAAAGGTGATCTTGGCCAAGGATTACCGTGCTATGTCAATGTGGCAATGTATGTATTGTGAATGTTTCTGGCTCTGATAAAAATCTGATTTTACACACTATCAATTTTTCCCCTGGTTTTATATAAACATTATACATTGTAATAGAACTCTGGTCTGGTTATCAATAGGATGATGTCATGGTTACACAAAATTCGTGACAGATACGAATACAGAAGGCGCAATAAAAAATCTTCCATTTTCTGGACGAGTCCAGTTTGTGCTGATGATTAATCACAGTCATTTTTTTTAATCTAATCCGCTATCATTAGAGGATCATCACTGTGTAATCTGACATGGAAAACATGTTATATTTGCTTTAGATTTTGGCAAAGATTTAACCATCTTATAACAAGGTATAATCTTATAATAGAACATTCTCTTAATTCATAATAAAACTGGTAGTTATTTTCTATTTAACAGGGCATTTTCTCAATATGGTAAGGCATCCTGTAAAAGTAGACCAACGTTCCCAAGCCAAACCCATCATTAAAACTACGCATCCTCTTCCTCCCAGATACAGAGATATAATCAGTGTCTAGACTGTAGTAAGGGTGGGGTAAGAATGTTTTATTCAGCATACTCCCTCCTAAACAAAGGCCACATTTCACATTCTTAAAGACTTGTGAGAAACCTGCATGACCATCAATGCTGCGACTCAAGTGAACATTTTAATGTCACTTTGTAAATACTTAAATGTTACAGCCACAGATTATCATCAGACAAACATTATTAGTGCTCATAATCCTGAACTTTTATCAACGGCAGGTGAGCAGGATTTTGCGTATTGGGTTTACTGTGCAAACTCTAGAGGTTTTGGAACTTAGCAACAATATTTGTATAAAACACACATTGCACACAATGATACAAATGAAGTTAAACAGCTAGAGAAAAAACTTCTCTTTAAAAAAACATTTTTATTAATGAGTGTGTTCTCAAAAACTGCCAAAATTACTGACATTCAAGAGAATAATAATATTTAAAATATGCCTGAGAGTATCACATGAAATGCAATAAATGAACATTATGCATTATTGAAACTGCACCATCAACATGTTTGGGAACACAAAGATAAAGCACTTGATACCTTCTGTAAAATATGGTGCTGGATCATTGATGCTTTGGGGCTGTTTTGTAGCTAGTGGGAAGATTGATTGCATCTGAGTACCTGCTTATTTTTGCCCCCAAACTGTGTTGGCTTAACAGGACCTCAGAATTGACCAAACTGTAGATGGATCTTTCAACAAAAAGAATGTCCACAAAAAAAAAAAAAAAAAAAAATATTGCAATGCCCATCTCAGTCTCAAATTCTTATTTCAATAAATACAGAATGTCAAAAAAATCAGGATATATTGCATGACGTTTTTTTTTTTTATCTGTGGCAATGTGATACAACAGAGCTTTTCACAGCAAATCACCTTGAGAAATGCTTGCTGCATAGCCTTGTAAATGACAGTTGACTGAGGCTTCTGTAATAATGTCATATTGCAACAACAGAGAGTTGCCAAACATCAATACTTTATTTCAAGCTTAAAGTGAATATTTGCTGAAGTACAAAGAAAGCTAGGCAGAGAAATAGGAAAATAAGAAAGTGATGGAATAAGGTGAAAAATATAAATCGCACCCTTCAGTGTGCAATATTATCTATGTCTCTATCTGAGAAATACCTGCATAAACAGACACTAAAGAAATAAAAATCAAATCTCAACCCCCTGGGTAACTTAATTGCCAGTGTGCGGCTAGATTCAATAACAGTTCCCAGGCCCACTTATGGCAGTTTGTAGCATTTTTCTCCGCTTAATTACATTTAAATTACCTCCTTTATATCATTTAGATGTAATTGACTTACTGTTCCACCTAGAATGATCATTCTCACATGTGTGATTATCACTTAAAAAACAATAAACAATTGTTCAGAAAATATAGCTGACAGAGGCATAGTTTAGATTAGAGACTGAATGGGTCTCCAACAGAGATGAGGCTATTTTAATTTGCAGTTAAATGCAAAGCACAAATTAGAGGCCCTGAAATGAATGGAGGGAAAAGTGATAAAATTGGAAGGAGGTTAGGGACCATGGGGTAGCCAATCATGTGTATGTCGTTGTGTGTGGGGGTGGAAAAGTGTGGGAGATAGACCTGAGAAATAAAAGGGATTAAAAAAAATGGCACTCCCTCATGGAAATGTTATCAATCATACCCATGGCCTAAATACACGAAGACACATACTTTACAGCCTCTGCGTTGATTTCATAAAGACACCCACAGATTTCTGAGCTAACACGCTAGTGATCACATCGTCTGCACACAGTGTGCACTGTAGGGTTGTATATAATGGGACTTATTGGATATATATGCAAGTTCTGCATAGTGGAAAGAAATCCTATAAAGCAAAGATGCATTCCAAAATAATAAAACATCCATCCGTCTATTTTCATGTATCCATCTATTTTCCACTATTTTTCTACCCATCCCAAGGCACCCAGAGATTGTACCAGCTCCAGTTGTTTCCGTGTCATAAATTAAAGATTTTGGCCAACCTGAGGTATACAGTACTGAGGATCCTGAGGCATCTAAAAATGTATAAGCTCTGTTCGGATTCCGCTTCATGAAGTATTCAAACATTATAAGAGGAGATGCCAACTACATGTGGTCTTTTCACATCTGGGTGACACTGGAGGGTGTGATTATAAATATTGAGTCTGAGTCTGGTTGCTCTCAAGGTTTCTTCCTCTCCATCTAATGAAATTTTTCCTTGCCACAGTCACCTCAGTCTTGCTCATTGAGGATAAATATAAGTTTAATATTAATCTTGAATTTTTGTATTATATTAAACTTCATATAATATATATTATTTTGTATTATGTTTCTTATGTTCTGTAAGACTGCTTTGAGACAATGTCCGTTGTTAAAAGTGCTATAAAAATACATTTGAATTGAATTGAATTTGAACTGTAACACCTATCCTGCACAGAGTCTCTGGGAACCTGCAATCGCACATCCCTTCACACACTACACACAAATTTAGAGATGTCAGTCTGCCTACAATGCATGTTTGTTTCAACTGGGAGAGAAAAATGTAATACGCAGAGGAAACTCATGATGCATGAGGGAATCAACCCCCCCAACCCCAACCCCACACTACAAGGTTTAAGGCAAACATATTAACCAATAAGTCACCATGCTCCATACAACTAAATTTGTTCTACATAAAAAAATCCCATAAAGTGCAATAAATAACACTAAAGTAAACAAGGTTTCCTTTAAAAAATGCATCAACAGTCTCAGGTTCATGTCATACACTTTCATAAGCACATATGCTGGTACGGTTTCAAGCATCTTGGAGAATCTGCCACAGTTCACCTGGAGACTTTGTCACACTTGCTTCAGTTTTTTCAGGTAATTCCTGATAGTCAGCATTCATTTCCTGCCTGAAAAATGGTTTCATTTTGTATGGAAACATTATATCTAGAAATCTCATTTATTTTTCTAAGGAAGTAATGCAGAAGTCATCAAATAAATATCTAAGCCAATATCTGTATAAAAAATAGGTGGAAAAAAGACTTGCACAGTTTTGTTTATGTTTGGAGACATGGAGGAAAAGGTTACATGAAACAGGAAGGACAATTAAACACTGCACTGCACCTTCTGTACCTATAACCAAATGTACTATTTGATTTAAAACAAAACCAAAAAAAAAACATTACAATGAGACATGTGTTACTGTTGATTATCACCTTCATCCACATCAGACTGTCTCATAACCTGATCTGAAGTCAATCCGAGCATTTCAGTTTGAGCCTCACGTTCGTCTCTTTACTAAGCCGATCACTACTCTGTTAATTAGCATCTGTTAATTAATCAATGATTTATTAATTGAGCTGTGTTTTGTTGGCTATTTCTTCTTCTTTTTCTTCTTCAGCTTTTTTAAATAATGTTTTGATCTCAAATTATATTGACAGTTTCTTAAATACATTGCACATTACATTACAAGCAGAAAACTGCAATCTGTTTTTTCAGTATTTAGCCACAGCTACAGCTGACAGTGTTTACCAGCCCTCACACATATGATGGCATTAGTTTCTTATTGACAAATGTGGCCTGTGAACTGTTATTTTCACTCTCTACCCTTCTCAAACACATTTATAAAAGTCCATAAACATAGCATACCTGTTTTCTATTTAAAAAGATGTAGATGTAGAATCACTAATAAATTACTATGCCGACACTCATTGATTTGACAGGTGCCATGTTTGTGCTTATTTATAGTTAAGAGCCTTCGGCATTTTATAGTTTCCTCCCTGTTTTATGTTACTTTTGTGTACTGAGTCCAAAGAAAATGTTTGGAGCACAAAGCATTAAGATGGAGGAGCCTACAGAAATCTTCTGGCACAGAAATGATTGTGTGAGTAGGAGAGGTATAAGCACCTTCTGCTTTCTCTCAGAACATACAAACACATACAAAAAAAGAAAAAGTTGCCAATTAAAATGCCTCAAATGTCAGAGGATTTGAGAGGTTAAAACAAAAGGTCTATTGAACAGCTTCTGTAAAATCTGTGCTAAGCGGATTCTGTTTGCACATTGGCCTCAAGCTGTGAGATATTACTTGGCAAAGTCAGGCATATTTTATAGTGCTTTTGTTAGACTTTAAACCTAGATTGCCTGTAAGCAGGCAGTGTGGCAACTATGATCAACCAAGTCTGACAAATCTGATGGGCCACCTGCTAAAGATAAATGTTCTCCATCGGCTAACCTGACTCCTGTCTTTTTGTATTCAGATCAATAGAAATCAAATGAAAGTGCTATATGTGCTCTGTGCAATAAATCATCAGATTACACAACATTCTCAGCCTAAATTTAGTCTAATTTTGTCTTTTGGAATAATCATGGTGTTGTTTATGAAATACATATATTTTAAGTTACTGTATTTGTCCGCCAACAGAGTTGTAGACTAAATTATATTAACATGCTTTTGGCTTGTGCATATATTTTAGAATTAATTTTACAGCTTTGACCCAATATAAAAGCAGAA
>NC_083463.1:18155639-18185639 GCF_030014155.1 Tachysurus vachellii | reverse complement strand
CTAATAATAGCCACATTATTTAATCAGTAAACTCTTTTTACATTAAGCTTCAGAATTATTGGCACCCTTGGTAAATTAGCTTATTCTCACACTTAATCAAGGTAAATGTATTCTTAGTAAAAAACACCATTTAGGTGTTAAAATCCACCTGTTAGGACACAGAGCATCACAGTTTCCATAAAATAACATAGAATTATCAAATAAAAATCTGGCAATCTCTGTCAAGAAAATTCAATTAACTGGGTTACATGTCAATCCCAAACCCCTTTGCTACACCTCACTGAAAACCTGTAGGAAAAGACTCCAAAGACCTAAATTATTGTGCCAATAATAGTGCATAAAATGTTTGATAAAAAATCTATATATATATATGGGGTAAACTGCAATGAAATGTTTAGATTGCTCTCCAGTTTTCAGTGTGAGATTCAAATAATTAAATTTTAAGAAGGATGACAAAGACTTTGGATCTGACTGTAGCTGTAGATTCTAGTATATTTTCCTTCACACCATTATTTTGCATTTTATATTTTCACTTTTTTATTACATACAGTTCCAGCAAATATATTCAAACATAAACCACCACTTTCCCAAATACTGAAAAGGAGATTCCCACAATACTCTCATGTAAATAGTTCTTATGGAGGGCAGATAATAAGTTCCAGCTCCTAAACATTGTAGAATAATAAATGGTGAAATAAGAAGAAGAATTTAGAGACTTAGCCCCATACAAGGGTGTTTATATACCCTATACTCACAGAAATACACAGAAATGTTCTGTAGCTTTTCAACACTTGATGTTGCTAGGTGTATGTTAATAGATGGATGCAGGATTGTTAACCCTGCTCCTGCATCTATATTCAGAGAGGAAGATTTGCAGTTCTGCTGCTATGGGGGATGTCTAAAGTGCTCAGCAGTCTACAGTATATCCCTTGAGTCTTGTAACGATGGCTACAAGTCGACAGCCTCCACAGGAGTGTGTGCGTGTTTGGGTCGGGAGTTCGACAGTCACATAAGGGGAGTGAGTATGCAGCAGTTAGGGAGAAAAATACAGCAGGCTTTGAACTGAAAGTGACAGCATAAAGATGCAGCCATATTGTACAAATCCTATGTACTGTATGTCTGCCTCACAGATATACAAGATTAAGACTAACACTGAAAATCCTGCATGGGTTTCAAAGCCAACACAGATTATTTTATTATTACAGAGCACCCAGCTACTAGGGATCACTAAAACTAACCCTCTGGTTACCAGGTGATTCTACTGATTCTACACCTGATTCTATTGCATTTTTTTTGCCTTAGTTTGATCATTTCTCTTCATTGCTAGTCATCACATACCCTGTTTTTTTTTTGCTTGCACCTAATTTCTGATTCAAAACTTTCCCTGCACTTACTGCAGCTACTGTGCCTGCTACATAGTTATAATTATACTACAGTCATTTATGGTCTACTAATTAGATTGGTTGAGCATCGTTCGAAGAGTGCTTATATTTAGTATAAGCGCACAGGGACATTCACTGTGTGTATCACTCTACTAGTCTGTGTTCGCCACATAAAATTTCACTTTTTAGTTTAAAAACTGTTACTACAGCAACTATAGCAAATGATACATGTTTCATGAATATATTTTTTGACTTAAAAAATAAAAGCACTTCAGATAAAGATGACATGGAAGAAGTGATGCCAATGTCACTGGAAGCACCTGTAACAGGAACGCACAAATCAATAGACGTGAGTGTAGCTTCTTCTGGATCTATTTCCACTAGGAGAACAAAAATAAACAATACATTTGGCCATAATGGGTCTGAAATGTCAGTTAGAAATATTAATTTCTTGCTTATAGAGCTGTCATAGAACAGCAATACTGCACTTGAGTAGCAATCAAATATCTATATTGAATATCTACAATCACGGCCCCTCCTATATTCAGTATAACCATTCTCAATCTTGCTCATGCAATACTGCTCAATTATAAAGAAGTTATGAACTATTGGAAAGTAAATTCAGAGTCTGTAGGCTACCAGGCTATGTTATTACCAAAATGACGCACAGACTAATGAGATCAATACAGTATGCAGTGTTTAAGAACCTTGCAGCAGCAGAGAGATATAATGTAGTAAGAGTCTTTCCTTCAAACTTCAATTCAGCAAGAAAACGAAAATGCTCCAGCTATGGACATAAGGGAGCACTTAAACTTGGTTAACCTAACACAAAAACAGCTCACGGTCCCAATAGGAAACGTAAAACTAGGTTCCAGTCTAACATGGAAACGTTAGGCTATGTAACGTACAGTTATGTTTATACAAGAATTATAGTGCTGATACATAAACAGAAGTTTAAAATGGTTGCCCATAGTTACCTTCTAACATATATAGGTAAGGTATATATATTTTTAAATCTGTCTTTATACTGCACAAGTCATAGCGGGTAAGCCTGTGTGAACTATTGGGAAAAAAAAACAAAAACTTTTTTCCATGTTTATCAAAAGTTTCTAAATCTGTTGGACAAACAGGAAGGAGCTCAGCACATATTTACACTGTGCTCCAGAGCAAGCTCTTAAAGGCCAAAGGCAGAACACACACCTCAGCTGAAAAGGTCACAAAGACTCATGGCTACATTAAGACTCTCCTGGCCATCATCGATTCCTGTCACAGAGTATTTTAGCGTCCTGCTGTTCACACACACATAAACCTTGGTGATGACCTACTGGATAAGTAGTCTAGAGGTTGACATACAGTACCTTAACCAACAATTCCGAATGTGTGTTTGTGTGTGAACAATGATGATTTATCTGCTTTAGTTGGAGTTGCATTGCACAACACTAGTGATAAGCACTTCTTGACTCATATTCAGCCAGCCTTCTGCTCCCCACGCTAGCTGTTTAATCGTTTTTGTGGGTAATGTTTATATCTATTACATTATCTTGAGGACAATTTCCCAAAAGATACGCACAAGGTTATAGAGACAAGTTGATGAAGGTGTGTGTGTGTGTTAGAAATCCACTTAAATGGTTTATAGAAAGAAGTGGTCTCAATTACTCTCATTTGCTCAGGTGGAGGCTATATTATACATTACACCGACTCTGTAGTGCAGCTACAGTAACTGATTTTTGCGGTTAAGATAATGAAACATTACCCACAAAAACAATATTTTTTTCCAGAATGTAAGTGAATGCATGAGTGAAACATGACTAAAACTTGATTAACAGAGCAGAGACCATGGGTAGAAAAGGAAGGAAACACAAATACAATCTTGTGACTCTTCACCAGGCAGTTGATTGACAGCTTCTGCATGTTTTAGCTGTCCACCTACGCTAAGAAGTAGGTGGACAGTGTTAAAAGTCAGCCATAAACTTTCAGTAATAATCAAGTCAAGTTTAAATGCAAACAATGTAAATGTTAATTTAAATGTAATTACTAAATGTTGTTATTTTTTAATCAAATTTCTGAAACTAAAATTAAATTTGTGGTTATGCTCCTCTACCATATATCCAGCTCACGCATTTAAATGACAATTTCTAATATCATTATTTAACTTAACAGTCTAGATTAAAAAAATAAAGAATTAAACATAAATGTTAAACCAAACAAGCATGACAGTATATCAGTGTATCAGGTTTTAAATGAGACAAATTCTTTAGTCAATATGGGTCAGTCACTGGCTTTACTCCCTCGTACAGTAAATGTTTTGGTACAACTAATTTTTTATTTCAACAGTGTGTTAAAAAGAAAATCTTATCAACATTATCAATGTCAAGGGCAAGGAACAATGTGGATGTCTAGCCGTCTTAGTCGGCAAAGTGGAGTCAAAGCAATGAGGCCCAAATTCTTTGCCAGAACCTTCAACATCCTGGCTTTATCCTGTATGTATAGACGTAGCATTCATCTATTGTCTTATTGTTTCCTCAGAAGCAAGGTCTATTTTAAACGATAATACAGGACTTCCTGAGAGGGAAAGTCATTAGTGAATGGACTCCATATAGAATTCAAATATTTTCAGAGTCATATAGATGGCTAGTTAGTGTGATATTCCTGAGAGAGTCGTTTATGACTGAAATTATTAATGCAAATATCTCACATCATCTGAAGATGAACCAGATGAGTAGACTGAAGGTCACCATGACATATGCATGATATGATAATGCAAGCAAAATCTCTATGGGCCAAGTCTCTTGGATCCAAAGCTGCCAAAGCTAACATAATAAACTTTAAATTGCTCCATGGTTCACTGACTATGACTATCAAAGCCTCTAGGTTAATCCATTACCAGAATTAATTATATGTTATAGGTTTATGGAAAGAGCAAACATATCTCCTCTTCTTTGTACAACATCATTCGAAGGGGCAAACATATTCATATAATCAAGTCAGATTTTCTCAAATGACTCTATTAAATAAGTATCACACTGTGTAATAGGAGGAGATCAAAGTCAAGTGTAAGGCCAGGATCATTCACTGCTTGGTAATATTAAAAAAATGAATAACATAAATTGACAAATAAGTCTTCATTTAGTATTTACACTGTTGCTTTAGCAACAGTGTGGTAATTATAGCTTTCCCTCTTGGTAAAACCCCTTGCTGTGATCAAATATATTTTAGATTCTTACGTTATGTCAGATAAAACAGAATTCTTTTTTCTTCAGACTTTTTTCTCAGACTGATTGGGTGCACAGCAGGGCAACTGTGAGTGAAAGAAATAACACATCAGTTCCAAAGCTTTAATTACAGCAGCAAACTTTGGCCCCCACAACAAACACAATTTTCTCTGATTACCAGCTTGTAGTTTTACCTGTTCAAAGAAGCCATCACTAAAATTCAGTCAACAAAGGTTTTAGGCTTATCTTAACTAGACTAGTCAGACTAATAGTTGTTGCCACATCTTTAATAAATAAAATAACTAATGCTAGAGGGAAAAAAAGAAAGATTTAGAGAGAAATATGGACAAACTATTCAAACCCGTGGCCTTGAATTCAAAGTGATACAATATTTCCTGGATACAATAAAAACATACAGTAACTAACCATTGTAGCTGATCGAAACAATCAAATCAGCTTAATTCATCATAAGACATGACTCATTATCACTGCTAACATAACACACACAAATACAATGGCATGTTTGAGAAATGTCAGTAACGTAAGATCAGAAGGCATCAGATCCATGCGGGCAGCAATATATTCCACAAACATTATTTTCCAGTAATCAGACCTTGTGGAACTGAAGAAATTTTATACAAGCACTAAAGAGGCAAAATAATTATAGCATGCTCTTAAGTGCACATTGCATGTGAAAGTATTATACAGTTACAGTGCATTGATATTGAGGAATGTCAATAAAATGTTCTGCCAAAAAAAGATTTAAATAAAATATGTGTAAAAAAATACAAACAAACAACAACAACAACAACAACAAAAAACCCTATAAACTGATCAAATGAACCAATCATATTTGGAATACTTCCCTAACTACCTCTTAGTGACAAGAAGTGCAGTCTAATTTCTCAGAAGAAATATATAGACCAACGAAAAACGTGATCTACTAAATTGGGTAGTTCTTACATTTGCTAATTAATCCCTTAAACTCTGTGGAACTGTTGATGGGTCCAGTTTCATGAGATTTACATTTTGGTGCACTTTTTGTCAAAGAAGAAACATTAAATCACAATGTTTCACTGATATAGCAGGACAAATATACATATACTCACAGTTTCACTTTAAAAAAAAATGTATATATACACATTGAAATTTTTATCTAAACAATAAAGAGTTCTCAAGGGGTTCAGTCATAACGTGACTTATCCTGTAAATAGATCACCATATAAGCCTGCGATCACCACATCTGCAGCATTTAAAAATGCTCTTTATGGAGTGTGCAGTTTTCTACATATTCACATGAACACTCACTGTATATCATGGCTTATTCACACACCACTAATAACTCTATCTTAGGCATCTAAATTAATGGAGCGCAGCAGCATGAGTGCATATGCACTCTAATTAATAAAAGCAAATTAGTCTGTATTTTGGGAGGCAGTGCTTTAACTAAAACAATAATGAGGCTTATCCATATAAACAAAATCCATTATAGTGAACATTTTCTTTTTTTTCTTCATTTAAACATTTTATCTGCTTTATTTCATTTAATTCACAGAACCAACTGGCTCTTCCAGACCATCGCTATGCTGATTAAATACCTTTCCTGTTAGTTGAACTATATTTGCTGGAGAATATCAGTACCACAGATTAAGATCAATTCATTGCACCCAAAAGATGAAATACTGACAAAATTATAAAACCTCTGCAGTGTTAAATAAAGACGTTTCAATAATCTGTTCTAGACTTGTTGAGCTATTGTATTTAACAAATAATTGTTCACAAATTATTGCCAGTAGAATGCTAACACGAATTCAAATATTAATAAAGTTTATATAACATTACTATAATTACTATCATTTTTCTATTTTTTTTTATCCATGTCTTTTATTTCATCCATCTCTGAGTTATTATATAGATGAGGAAGACATTACTCATTCAGTGCTAAAACAACGGCATCCAAAATACTTCTCCCTCTTTAAAGAGCATAGCACTTAAAAGAAAAAAAAGAAAAGAAAAAGCCAAGTGACATGTGTAAAAGTCACACCCATCTTGTGGATATGAAATATGGATCTGGATCACTGCATTCCATTAAGTTTAATGCTTCCTTTGTATTGATTTTCACTCTCCGCTTTCAATTAAACGATTTATGGTCTCTTTTTATGCAGGTCAGGGTACTGAAGATAGACAGATTAGAAAAAGAGAGGGAGAAAGAATTCTTTTCTGATTTCATAGCATAGACGGCCATTCAATCACGGAACACAGGAGTGCTCATTAGAGGAGAGTGAGTGCTGCTGGGGAGAGTGAAGAGCAAGGTAAAGCATTAAAAACCTAGCGTTTTCTGACAAGTGGCCCTTGATGGATTCGCTTGTCAGGCTGAGCTTCCAGCAGAGCTTTATACCTATTTGACAGAAGGCCAAGAGTCAATCTCTACAGGACACTGCGATCTCTGACTTACCTTGCACAAACACACACACACACACACACACACACACACACACACACACACACACACACACACACACACACACCATTTCTGCCATTTATATATACAGTACCATATGGGGGCATTTTGTAGGTAAACAATTACTAAGCATAGCCCATCTGTTACTGTGCACAATGTGTCAGCTCCCCTCATTTCCTTCCATCAGTAAAAAGGGACCAACACCCATAATTGTGTAGGAAATGGCAAAGGCAGTACAAAGAGAAAAGATAATCTCATACGGAAAATGATTTCCAACAAAAACCAAAATGCCTTCTAGACTCTCATGTCGTAAACTCCAAAGCACAGACGACAAAGAAAATCCGAAGAGATTAAATTGCAACTAGAATAATATAACCAACAAAAAGCAAGAAATACTTAAATGTGACAGAAAAAAACAACAATTAAAACAATTTAAGATTCAACAGGCCCAGCAGCAGCACTTTCAGAACATATTACAATGCATTGACTACCCCGAAAATATGTACACATTGTTAGAAATTCAAGAATAGTCTCAATTCTAAATTTACGTCAAGAGAAAATGAAAACATTAGAAACTTCATTAACACTTGAACACAAAAAATTACGATATCCTTAGCATCACTTATATGCAGGCAATGCACTATCGTTCTTGCAGAATCCAGTAGACTTGTTTAACCACTTTTAAACATCAGTACACTGGCCTTCTATTTCAACGCCAAAAATGGAAATCGCCTTATCAGACATTTTCAATAAGACAGTATAAACAAATGAATTGTTTTATCTCTGCAAGTCTGATATAAAATTATTCAGGAGAATTTGGCTTTCAGTGCAAGACATTTTTAGCTCGGTTGAGATAACCTTACACAGAATTTTTGTGGTTGAAGATAACGCCTTCATATCATAGATGCCTATGAACAAGTACTTGGGGCATCTTAGAAAGCAGACATTACATTTACTTTGACGTCACTGTTCCCTACTGGGCTTGGTAAAAAAAGAATTACTGAACATGAGCACAACCAAAACAAACACAAAATCCATTTTCTGACCTCTGCTAAAGAGAGTTAAGATGTCATTAAGGTAACAAATACAGTTTTAAAAAAAATCTTATTAGTATGTAGACTATGTATGTATGTATAATTCTGTATTCTATTATAGTTAATTAATAAACACTACAGTCATATTACTATCAACTATCTCTGCAGAAAACATATCTGTTTGTGTCTTTCAAACTTTACACCACATCTCAAAACAGTAAAGATGATTTAACATGCTAGAGTATACAAGTACTGAATTGAATTGGATTCTAATTCTCATCCTACCAAGCTGGCTCACAAAACTGGACTCTCTTACAACAAATAAATAATGCAAGTTATTTGTCACACAGAATCTTACTAAATGGGTACATGAAGCACCAATGAATCTTCCCTGGATGGACCTAATGCAAGCTCAATGCCAGAGCATATCAATCAAGACCTGCTCTTTTTGTCCTGATGGAATAAAAACACAGCTGTGTAAGTCTGCACTGACACCAAGCGCACACCCTGTCTGGGGTTTATCCAGACTTCTTAATAAATAGATATCCAATAAAAGAGCAAATATGAAAATTAAAAATAAAAGATTATACACTTGAATAAGGCTAATCTCCATAGTATATTCAATGATATAATTTTAAAAATAGAATCAAAGAAATTTATATCACATATCACTCCCAGTTAATAAACGGGGAAGTGTTTAAAGGTTAAAACTGAAAACTCGAAAAACAGCTACTTCCATGTATTTTCAAACAATTTACTGAAAAATAGCTTATTTTATAAAACACAATATTATATATGGGGGCACGGTGGCTTAGTGGTTAGCACGTTCGCCTCACACCTCCAGTGTCGGGGTTCGATTCCCGCCTCCACCTTGTGTGTGTGGAGTTTGCATGTTCTCCCCGTGCCTCGGGGGTTTCCTCCGGGTACTCCGGTTTCCTCCCCCGGTCCAAAGACATGCATGGTAGGTTGATTGGCATCTCTGGAAAATTGTCCGTAGTGTGTGAGTGCGTGAGTGAATGAGAGTGTGTGTGTGTGTGCCCTGCGATGGGTTGGCACTCTGTCCAGGGTGTATCCTGCCTTGATGCCCGATGATGCCTGAGATAGGCACAGGCTCCTCGTGACCCGAGGTAGTTCGGATAAGCGGTAGAAGATGAATGAATGAATGAATGAATATTATATGTATATAGTCTCTCACAATATTGTTGCACTGGAAATCCAGAAATGAACTAACAATAATCACATGATCTGAATCTTCTTTACAACAGTTTGGCACTCGGCATTACACAAGAACCAGATCATGCATTCAGGTAATTTCCTCAACTGCTACACATGCTGCCATGATATGCTCATAAAGAAATAATTGTATTCTTTGTATTCCAGCACTCACATACGCAAATCATAAGTATATATTAGTTTATACAAAACTCTCATATATAGAACTACATTCTGCATGTCTAGTTGAGCAACACCGCAATAAACCCTTAATATTAAATATTGTTCAATCTGCACATCTATCCGCTCCTTACTAGTCCGATTGTATTTGTTCTTGCTCGTATTTGTCTGTTTTGCTGTCAAATTCAATTTCAGTTTAAATGAAAAACTGCCTTTTTTTATTAATTTGTTGTTGAGCACATTAAATTAGTGTAAATTAGTTTTCTCCTTTTATCCCTTTGTGTTTATTTCGCATCCAAACGTATTTGAATGATAAACAAAAGGCAGGGAAAAAAGAAGATAAATAGAAAGACATAAATTTAGATCAATTCAATACAATCATAACTGTAATACACTACATGTCGCTCTTGCATTAATAATAAGAATACGTTATAGATCAATATGTGGGCGGATTTGACAAAAATGATTTAAAGGATAAAGAACATAATATTTAATTCTTAATATTTAATACAGTTCAATCTGTGCTTCTGTCCATTACTCATCTCTTCCTTTGTCATATCACCCCATTGTAATCCTTTTTTACTTTCTTTTCTCATGTATTTGAATATGTTGAAACTGTTTACTCTCCTTATCGTTCTTTTTCTTTCTTTTGTTCTCTTCCTTTTCTTCACCCCCCTCATCACCTCTCTTAAGAGTCCATCAAAATGTAACTTTTATATTGCTACCATGACCACCACAGGACTACGGCTGCAGAAATCTCACATAGCAGTGAAGAAGTCGCAACACAACAGCTTTGAAGATACTGACGATGAGCTATAGTTCCTAATTGTGTGCCTAAAAAATTGGACGGCCGGTAAACCGACAATAATGCTGCTGTGACTGGTACACTCGTACCATCATCATACATGCTAAAAGTGCTGGATAGTCCACAACACTGATCAGATGTGATCCTATAATGGTCCCTTTCCATAGCTGGATCGTATATATCAAATTGTTCAGATCAAAAAATTTGTTATAAAGTACACTTATATGGTAAGTGTAGGGATAAGTGTAGTACTCCTGTTCTTCTTCTATTAAAGTAGCAACTTGGTAATATATAACACATGTTCAACAAAGAGACATGCTATAACTTAGTGGTGTTCAGTAAATGTTGCTCCATAAAAGGAGTTGGTTACATAAGAAGGATGAGATGGGAGACAGATTACAAACATTATTGAAAAGCAGTATTTCCATATTTCTGGTATGACTTGGTTTTTGTTTTGGTCTCCTGAATTCTAATAGCTATATTCTCATTACACACAACACCAGACAGATATTTCTTATAAAGTAAAGCTAATAAAACTTGATTCATGTAACTATTTGAGTGTTCATTTTGCTTCTTTCCACAGAAACAAATGTCCAGCTTAAAATGGGCAAAAATGCCTGAAATAATGCCTTACTGATCTTATATAATACTAATATATTTGTTGTATTATTATCCAAATAGGAAATATCACATACATCTATATCTCATATTTTTATGAGATAAGATATGATTTATTTGCATTGAATCCAGTCATGAGTTAATGGATCCAAGTAATTCTATCTTTACTGGAAATAAACATTCAATAAAAAACACATTAATAAACCCCCATCTACACACTGGAAAGTTACTGAAAACAAATGCAATGCCAACTCAAACAGAATTACGTAATAGGAAATCCCAGCCCTTCCGCAAGCAAATAATACAGCTTTTTGCGTTCCTTTGAAGAAACAATGGTGAGTGGCTGAGGTCATGCATTGCCCCATTGTGCTTTTTAGTACACAGTAGAGACCCCTGGACGATATCCAGCCTAAATATGTTTGAACCTCAAAAAATATCCAAAAGTCTTTCAAAAGAAAAATCAATAAATATTGATGACCAACAGAAACCTCTGCTTTATACTCTTATGATAAATTACAGGCCAAACATATATAGCTTATAGCTTTTTTATATGACACAGCAAATACACTGTAGCTCAGTATATCATATGAACAAACATAATGTAAACTGAGTAAACCAAGATCAGTGCACTCATGCATCTTACAAACACTCATAATATATTTTTGTCAAACCCACAATGCAAGGGTGAATATTAATGTAGTGTAGCTAGGCACAGGTCTTGATAATAAACATCATTCTGTGTATCTTCAATTTTTTCTAAACCTTTTAACCTTTTAACTGAACCTTATGAACATTTTGTTCATCATCCAAATGCATTAATTTACTGATAGCAGATATTATATTTCTACCAAGATCCAATTGTAAATGTGCTCGTAATAGCATCTTTTCTAGGCTTCCAAAGCTCTGACTACAAATTTTGACAGGTTAAACCTCTTCCAATTTTGAGTAACCGCTTTGTTTCCTTCTGAAATCCATTATTGCATGCTCAATAACAGCACAGAGTATCAATAGGATTGGACCAGGAAGGAGAAAAACTGATGAAGAATGTCTATCAATAGCCAGATGACTAAGCCAAGTGCAACCTGGTGTATCCTTAGATGACAGGGCCTTTTAACCAGAGCATTTATCAGCCCTCTAATAAAGCCATCAAAGCCTAATACAGCACACAGCGCTCAATAACAATATGACTCCATTCAGGTACATTAAGGTAATTATAGATTTAGGAAACCTTTGTGGTTTGAAACAAGAAAGCAACCTTCTAGATTTATGAATAAACCTTTTTAAAAAACAACAGAGGATTATTTAAAGTGTGTATTCATTTATTTTTTTATACAGGACTAAGGTGGTATACAGTGCAGAGAAAATATGTTAAAATACTTTGGCAACAAGATCCTTTTCTGGGTGTGATCATATATCTAGATACCCTGTAAGGTCATTAGGCATCCACATTATGTATAGGTTCCTGAACGTCTATCTAATGTCCATAAACCAATAATAATACCTGTTAAACTAAAGGAAAGATTTAAAGGAACTAGTAAATATGACAGGACTCCATACACAGTCAAAAATGTTATGTTTCCTAGTAGACTGACGTTAGAATTATTGTCTTAGTTTGTAAGCTACATCTAATGCAAATAGATCTCATTTCAAGAGGAAAATAAATCGATCAGTAAGTGCTGCTGATGGATGATTTCAGACATCAATAAAGACTACAGCAGAGTACTATGTATCATGAGCACTTACTGGCTCTTGACCAAAAATTCTTAAGGTTACATCACCTGCAAAGCACTAAGAGCAAAATAATAAAATAAAATAAATATTTATACATAAACACAATAGCCTTTAATAAACGCATGAACCTGAATTAACACGTAAATCGTTAAATCGTTCAGTGAAGCTAAGCTGGGAACAAATAATACTACATAAGCACTCTATAAAATAATTGTTCCCTGTGGATTTTGCAGTGTTCCAGCAGCCTTACCTTTGCCCCAAGGATAAAAGCTGTGCCCTTTTCTACTTTTTGCTTTCTGATATATATATATATATATATATATATATATATATATATATATATATATATATATATATATGTATATATATATATATATATATATATATATATATATATATATATATATATATATATATACATATATATATATATATATATATATATATATAAAGAATCATTCATTTATGTTTTTTTGGCTAAAGTAAACTAGGCTTAAACCGAAGTTCAGAAACTTTTTTTCAAATTTGTCACAATCAAATGGAATCACATATGAGATGTTTGTTTCTCCACTTACCGGGATGCGAGCTGATGGACTGGATGAGGAGCACAGACAGACCCCAACACCAGAGTCCGTAACGGTGCGGGTTTCTCACACTCATGTCACTCTGACCAAGAGGCCGAACAGGGAACGAAAGAGAGTCAATTTTAAAGAATCGCCTTATTCAATCGCCGAGGTCTTCTAATTAAATGTCGGCTCAGAGGAATAGTTTAGGGCTGCAAACGGAAAGCAAGTAGCAATGTTGTGGGACATATCGCGCATCCCGCGATCGGAACACACACTTCTCGGTTTTCACATTTTCCGCAATTAATCCCACCGGTGCGCACTTTAAGTCGCTCTTCTTTTCGTCTTGTGCACTGCAAAGCTCGCGTTCAGCGTTACGCGCGTTCGCGCTGCTTCATGCAGGAAGTTGGGAACTCGAGCGCACCAGCAGGAATCTGTTTCTTTTTTTTTTTTTTTTTTTTCCAACATCAGTGAGGCGGGAAGGCAAAACAGAGTCCTCCCCCTCCGGATCCTAGCGCCCTGGGCTGTACCCTGATGTCTGACTCAGGCACATGCAGAGCTGGTGGAGATACAGTATAAAAAGAAAGACCGGCTTTTGCATGCCGTCCAATTACAACACAGAAGGAACTCATGCACGTTTGGGTGCGTCAGGTCTTGTTTGGATCAGTGACGGTAAACTTCCCTATTTCAAGCTGCATTAAAAAAATGAATAATAAAAAAAAACCCGCCCATAACCAGATGCACAAATTCTCCAAACACTGCTTGGTGGATTATAGGACATTGTATTAAAATAATCTAATCAGTCGAGTCAATTCTACTAGGCAGTCTTAAATATGTAGGACAGTTCTCCCTGTGGTGTGGACAGAAAGATTGTTTTTGCAAACTTTGCATTTTTAATAAATGAACAAGCAGTAATTACTAATTTCGCCATAGTTTTGTTATAATAAAAATGATTCCTTCTTAATAAGGATTACTAATCGCTTTAGATTTGCCTTTATGTTAAATCGAAGATTCCGGCGCTGTCCAAGGTGCTGAAATTGTGCCAAGCCCTTCGAAATGCCTGCCCTTCTCCATAGTGCCTCAGCAATCAGTTTAGTTTTTCTTGTTTCTACAAAACATTATATCTAAGGCATTTGTCAGCATAGTTTATAAATGATACATGTAACTGTACATACAGTATTTGTGCATTTAAAATCCAAAAATGAATCACTGAACATAATAAAATATTTCAAATGTGTAATGGCAATCAAAATATTACTGGAAGCATCTCAGCATAGTGTAGTCACCCACAGATAACATGTCCTTATGTCACAAACTGATTCATCATTAAAATCTCAGTGTTGCACATCTGATGGTCTTTTCACAGTATCATGTAAAAGATCAGAGAAAAAGAACAAAACAAGAGAGCCTTCTTTATCCTTCATCTGTTATCAGTTTGTTGCACTTCTAGAAGGGTAAGTTAAACTCTTACTGGCACCACAACTCAACTTATGAATAGAGTTATTCTGCACACTTACACACAAATATTTCCACTTCCAGTTGCTCAGGACAGCTTTGTGAACACTTTCAGTATCTACCTGCCCTGCCACAACAGTGAAGCCAATACTTTATCATTAATTATCAGCTCCAGGCTGTCTCTCTGCAGTAGATAGGGTTTTGTGTTTTGTGACTCATCTACAGTGAGCTCAACAGACAGCTCATACAAAGGAGAGGCAGTGGGGATGATGAACAGCAGGAGAGTTTGGGAGAGAACCCAGCTGGACTTTAATTTGAAGAATCTGATTAAATTCAGTATTTAATTACCCTTTTCTCCAAGGAGCTGTTGGGGACTGTCACAGTGTTCTGAGTGTGTAGACTGTGAGCCATCTGCCTGCATTTCTGGAACTCTCTCTAGTGACCCCAGCAAAGCATGCAAACACACACACAAATACACACACACACACACACACACAAACACACACACACACACACACACACACACACACACACACACACACACACACACACACACAGAGAAATGTTTTATTAAGATTTCTGACATTATTCAGGTAGACTGACTAAAAGTCAAAGCTGTATCAAATAAAACTGTGACAAACTGCATTCCTTGCTTCCTCATTTTATTTAGGCTATAAAACTGACATTAAAACCTTAATTTGTTCCTTAAACAGTCCCCAAAATGATTTGCCATGAGATATGCATCTCAGTCAACATTAATTAATATTGACACCTCTTTCACAGTGTTTCCATGTACAAACACATCATCACTATTCCTCCCTACCCTCCATTCACATTACCCTGTGCCTCTGTTTTATCAGCACTTTAATTTTAGTGGTTTGACAGGTTGCGCATAATATATGGTGGGTTTTATCAATTGTGTATTACTCATTCAGGCAACAACAGTACAGTACATGATGTTCATTTGATACATGCATGATGAACTTTCAAAAAGACATGTTTTCATGTATATGCACAACATTATCTTAAAATAAGTCATTGTATGTACCCTGTCATGTGTTGTGTTACTGAGGATTTATTAAGTCCTTTAATGAACAGCACAATTGATGGCTTGCTAATAGAACAGTCGATTAAAGACTCCCTACTGATATTCAGGTGAGTCAGAAACAACAGGGGGCTTTTTATTTTTGTTATCTCTTTTAGCGGATGTTATCTTAAGCTGATGCTAATCAAATCCTTATCCGAAAGCCCTATTAAATTATTCATTTAACTGTGTGCATCTCTCTACATTCAGGTCAATTTCGAATGGCATCTGAATACAAATTATTTTTTAGTTGAAAGGTGGAGACTCGAAAGAGCCACTGGTTGACACAGACTGAGTTTAAATAGATCTGTAAAATATAATGGGTACTTTCCACAGGTGTGGAAGATTCAACTAATGATCTGAGTCATATATTAACTTATATTTGACCAAACTATTATCCTGGGGCAACTCCTCAAAATAAGCAGGAGAAAACAGCATATATGTTTCTGGCAATTTGACATGTTTTAGTCTCTAATTAAGTCATTTTTGGATTACTGTATGCAGCTTAGATTTAAAATTTCAGCAGAAATGTGCAGTGCAGATTTGCTGTTCCTTCACTCTTTTACATTTCTGCTTTTGCCTTCCAGCACCTCCAGGCAATATGTGTTGAGCATTTAAAAGGCACTAACTTGCTTGGTTAGTATCAGAGTGAGGAAAGCCAAAAATCAGGCACAGTCTGAAAGCCTGGAGGGGGAACAATGTAGAGTTTTTCAAATTTGTCTAAACTCTGACTTGTTTAAAAAAAATGCTGAGGTGTGGGAACATGCCAAAGTACATGTTCACAAGCTTAGAAATGTTTGCAAAATTTGGTTTAATGCAACATTGCCAGATCAGCAATTCTGAAAAACAATCCTGAGATTGTTTTCTTCTGTATACACAGGGAGTTCAGGAATGGTCAGGAAAAGCATGCAAACATGTTTAATATATTCAACAGATATCCAAATTAGAAAACCTTATTAAAATTGTAACCACATAATAAATACATTACTATATA
This sequence comes from Tachysurus vachellii, assembly GCF_030014155.1. Lineage (NCBI taxonomy): Eukaryota > Metazoa > Chordata > Actinopteri > Siluriformes > Bagridae > Tachysurus > Tachysurus vachellii. Next base: position 18,168,908 of record NC_083463.1, on the reverse strand, counting down.
ATTGAAGTGGAGCTCTCTTTTATCAATTATGTAATTACAATTCAAAGAACATACAACAGATTCATTTCAATTTACATACAAAGCCCCCAATAAGGAATTAGACATAGAAATAAGCCATTTTTTCAATGAACATCATACATAATCTACTGTATGCATACTATCAGTCACATCTCTTCTGAACACTTGTGCATCTTAGTCCACTGGCTGCAGTATCAGTTTGTCAATATCCTTAGCAATCAGTTCTCCCAAGGACATGAACAGGAGAGTCAAATACAGCTGCTCAGCTTAATTATGCTGATGCTGGTAGGCAGCTAAAAGCTGGAAGACTATTAGCTTCCAAGAAAAGTCCCTTTGCTGTCCTGCAAAAAAAGGCAGATGCATTGGCAATTGCAGCTCATGCATTTTTATTATAAGAGTCGTTCATTATAGGCCCAGTGGAACTGAGGATAAGAGTGAGTGCTTGTGACAATGACACATATACATTAGCTGAATTGGAATATCCTAAGATAAAATGTTGTACCAGGCCATTTAGGATGTGGAGTTGTTTCAGTGATTGATTGGAAGTCCTATATTTAGAAAGATCTATCCCTGAACCAGTAGCTGTGAAAATGGATCCATGCTTGGTCCCCAAAGTAGTAATAATTGAATACAGTGAAAACATTAGGCCAAATGAAAGCTGTAACTTTTTTATCGAGGCATGGACCATTTTAAGAACCCAGAAGAGCAACTTTAACATGGCTATTTATCAGTTTAAAAGTATGTGACTCAATGACTAGGCTGTGATGTATGACTTTAGGAAAGTGCAGTATTGTTCCTTCACTTATGGTTCCAGTGGGACTAGGCCAGGTGGAATTTCTGTCCTAACTATTTGCTTTTTATATTAAATAAGAAATGCCATATGCTAAATCCATTTTGTTAAGTCTAGAGGACATTACAGGTTTATGCATATTGTTATGATATGGTATACATGGATGTACCTATCCTTAATTTTTATACGAGTATAGTAATTTGGTTTATTTTATCCCTGTTAAACCAAATATTGTTTTATCTATATTGTTTATAGGTATAAAACACAATGTTTTGTGATCCGCTAGTGTTAGTTCAGAGGAATTAATGAAGGATGTTAAAATTTGTCATGCACTAGGAAATCGGAGCAATAACCATAATTACCAAGCAGAAAATCAAATGTTAGCCTGAGGTATAATCACAGTACACAACAGTTATCTAGCTTATTTTACCCACCACACTTCCTATTTTTGAAAATAGTGTTTATTCTCGATATAACTTTGCAAAGGGGATATAGAATAAGAGATAAATTTCATTCTGCAGAAAACAGCACCAGAATAAAAGAAATATGATGTTTTGAATGTCACTAGTTCACTACAATCTTAGATTATGCAAGCTGAAAAGCAGTCTAAAGTTGGCTAAGCCTGCTTATCCCTATTATGATTGACTATTTTATGGACTTCTGATTTTATGTATCTTGATAAAAGTGTTTAATCATTATGTTTTTGGATTGTTTGCATACTTGTTTTGCCTTTGTTTTGAATTTTTATTTAACCACTTGCATCCAACATCCAAACATCAGGTTTAAGAGTAGTTTTTAGCTTCTATCTTTCAACATTAAAGTGAAAAAATACAAATGAATAAGTGAGACACTAAATATATATGGTTACAATAAACTGCTAGGTTTAATGTTACAAAGAAACACTGCACTGATGAGACAAATATGTGGAAAATGAAATATATTTATTAATGATAAAATATCCGTTGAACAGATTTGGCTCACTGGTGTGGACGTGGATACAGATGTGTCAAAACTTACCATGATGATAAAAATACTTTAACATATCCTCAAAGGGGTTAGAATTAAATCATAATCAAAACACTTAAATAATGTATATTTAAAACAACAGCTGTAAAACAAAGTCCACAGCTGTATATATATATATATATATATATATATATATATATATACACATATACATATATACAGTATATATATATTTTGAACATAAGATTACAGAACATAAGAAATATTAAACAAAAAAATGTTATTACAAATACTGTCATATACATTCAGACAATTGTGTAGTAATTATGAGATTATGTCCGTAAAGACCACATGTAGTTGGCATCTCATCTTTGGTTGCCCGAATCCTCATGAAGATTCCTCAGGATCCTAACAGGGTTGGCCTCTTCTCACAGAAGGTCTCAAATATCTCAAATTAGGTTTTATTGTTGAACTGGCATTCCATCCTGGGGGTGTCTCCACCTCACAACCAGTGTTCCAATGATAGGCTTTGGACCCACTGCAACCCTGACTAGGATAAAGTGCTTACTGAAGATGAATCAATGTTTGCAAATGGGCTGCAAGTACCTAGTGTAACAATCGTGAAGCCTCCAGAGTCAGAATGAGACAGCAAACTAGACAATATTTACACTGTTACAAAGGGTTCAAAGTCATTACCATTACCAGATTGTGGTTAAAAGAAAGCATGCTAGTACTTATAAAGCATTTAATAAAGCAAATGGAAGCATCCCTAGATGCTCTTTACACAGTCGCTGTTGGGGTTGAAGTATATTTGCCGAATAGCATTCCCAGGATACACACGTTAAGAGCAGAATTATAAAAACAATATGGCAAGCATTGGGAATTAAACAAAAGCTTTACAATTAATTTCAGCAGCAGAGTTCAGACCTAGCTGAGTGTACAAATCAAAGCCTGACAAAATGAGATAATTATGCAGCTATTTTCAGTAACAGGCCAGGGCTGGAGAACATAGCTTGTAGTATTTCTGTAACTAAGTCCAATCAGTCCGGAGTTACAAAGTACTAGTTACCTAGTTATTACAGTTAGTTATTCAAAAGAATGTATAATTACATAAGTTCTGACATTGCATCTAGTTAGGGATTATTACAGCCACAGGAAATAACATTTTTATAGACATCAGTTTTTATCATGACAAGGCAAAAATAAATAAATAACCTATAAAAAATAATTAACATCTTATAACTATTAATATCTAATATCTCAAATTGACTTGACTCCAAGCCATCCAGATTATACTGTCTAATTTATAACAGTTCTTACAAACATCATTTATTGTAGTCTCCCAAGTGGTGCAACAGAAAAATGCTGGGAGTTTTTGGGAGATTGCAAGTTTGAATTCTAAAGATTTCACAGCCATCCATGGCCATGTGTGATGGGACATTACTCTCTAGACTCTTATTCAGAGTAACACTAATCATGGGCATCATTGAGATATATGGACTCATGTGGAAGAGGGTAGATGTCACTTTCTTCAAAGACTGTTGCATTACCCTGTTATGCAGCAGTACAAAATGTTGGCTTCACCTGTTTGGATGGAAGCATGTGTTTGCCTTTGGGTTCACTGGTTGGCAGATATTTTTTAGCAAACTAAGTATTAGCCCAGCGACAAACTGTGACTTTTCCAGTAGACAATATGTCCTGCACTGCAACTCATACCACAGCTGCTTATACAGTATAAGGTTCATCCACCACCAGTGTGTAAAGTCTGACTAACCTCTACAAGCAATTACTAATCAAATTTTTTTGCTTACAATCAATCACAGAACACCAAAAGAATAAAAATGTCGAAAAAAAGATTTTTTTTCTTGACCAAACCTGCTAAAAGTCGCAAGCTACAATCAAAGCTTCATTTATTCAGATGGTGATATCGTCAAGGGAGCACTGACTGTGATAGTGATGATAGCTTTCATCAAAATGGTTTTCAGTGACATTTCTGCCCCTGAAGACAACAAGTTGTTGATAATTATGAAGAAATATTTAATGGAAACATGTCAAAGCTTGAATTTGAATGTAAAAAATAAATAAACTGAAAACCTAGCATTGGTGATGGATAACTGATGCAGCCCCTGCAATGACTGGTTGACATATAGACTATCCCATTCATCCTATGCAGAGTGGACCCAGAATTTCCATATACACTAGCAAGCAATGTTCTTCAAAGTGACAGAATTTGATCACTTAAATTCAGGAGCTAAATAAAGCAGTACTACGTTTGGAAGAGATGTCAGCTGAATACAGAGGCCTGTTGCTTCACACTAAACGCTAACAGCTGAGCAGTTTGTCATCACTTTTGTGTGAAATCATAATGTTCTTGAAGTCCATAGGAGAGGACACATCCCTGCTTGAGGACATTGAGTGGTACTATACCATGCCTTCCTAACTGACCTCACTGTGAAACTTGATGTCTTAAGATACTAAATACAAGGCAATGGTAAGTCAGTGACAGGTTCAGTGCTGTAAATGCATTCAAAATCAAGATCAAAATCAAGATCAAAATCAAGATCAAAATCAAGATCAAAATCAAGATCAAAATCAAGATCAAGATCACTTTTATTTATATTGACAGAAAAATAAATTGCAGCACTTACAATCCATCTAATCGCTGCTAAATAATGATGCTTCTGCGTCAGAGGTCTTTGGGAAAGTTTAAATAAGTACTGTTGAAAAGATTCAGTAATGTTGCTTATGTCATTCATTTCAAATCCTTTTATGGAACTGGACATTTTGTCCATTTCTGAGAAACTAAGTGACGCATTTTACCAGGATACTAGTGAGGTCGAGATGGAGTCTGCAAAATGACATTAATCTCAAAGCCAATCAGGGGGCCCCTTGTGGTACCTTGTTGACCTGCTGAAGTACAAAATGCTTTGTGTAAATCTGCCTTTTCAGATATGACGAATTACATTAAGAACAATTACTGAACTTGCTTTACAGATGCACATCAGGAAAACAATAAAAGTTGCAGTGTCAGGTTATACTTCTGACTATACAGCAGTTATGATATAATTCGATTACAAACTTCCAGTTAAAATGTCATTAGGGAGCCACTGTTTTTCTTTTTTTGCAAATGACAGGGGAAAATGGAAATTGTATTACCTTTAAATAGTCAAGGAAAGTTTCCAATCTGTGATTTACACAGAGAAAATGATAAATTTATATATTTCAATATATTTTCATAATTTATCTGAATTTAATTTAAGATGCTCGTGAGAAATAATTAATATTATTTAGGCAGGATATCAAGACATTTTATTAGTCCTTTGACATATGATGGTGATTAAAAGTAAAATAAAAGTAAAATAAAAGCACTACCATATCAAACAAGTAGCCCTCTAGATTCTGTTAACCTTTCATGGAGCCCTCACTCACAAAAATGTTGGAGACCATGCTTTAGTCTTTTTTATTGTAACAAAAGATGGATTTTCTAAAAGGATTGTTGTGACCTATAGTGGCTGACGGTTTCTAACATTTTGAGTGGGGTTTCTGCTTTGCCATTTTGTCTCTAGCAGTTTATACAGACCTTTACAAAGATTCCAAATAATGCAGGTTAATCTGCATTAAAATAAATGAGCATGTTGAAAAGGATAAATTACAGAGAATAATTGTGTGAATTACATCACATGCAATGCAGGATAGAACTCCATCTAGTATTTAAAAGTTTTTGAATTCACAGCTTCCTGCAAATTTAATACACAACCACCTGAGATATTATTTTTACATACTGCAAATAGATTGACTTTATTTATACTGTAATGATTTGTTCCTTTTAGATGTGTTATTAAGTAAGCACATGTTTTATATGCACAAAAATCTTTGTAAATCAGGGATCATATATATTATCAACGAAAAAAATCACAGCATGATTCTCACAATTCCTATTTTGACAGATATCGTAAAATGTTTATCATAATTTTCCAAATATCTTTTACAAATAATTTAAAGACAAACATGTTCAATTATTTTGAATAAATAGGTGTGAAATAATTTGAATTAGCTGTAATTTGGCAGAAGAGGACTTCTCATCATCTCATCTGAGACTAATCAACATTTAGCACTAAATCACCTACACCATTATGACTGGGCAGAAGAAATGGCACTGCGCTGTGAGCCCATGGCTCTGTTACTAATTTTTGGCAGATTGTACCTGCATATAAATGGTATTTTCAAGCTGGTTTCAACATGCAGAACTGCATTAAACTAACAAAATTACATTATAATCTGTGGAATACTCCGAGAATCAATAAGGAAGAGACTCCGGTTTGCATCAATCTTACCCCATTTTAAATGTTTGGGATACCCTGCCTATTATGCACTATTAATTAGGGTTATAGTCCTAAAGTTTTAGATTCACAATTGCATTTTGTGCAGTCACTGAATTTGGACAGGTGTGATAGTGTTCAGAAGCCAGTTTAAATACAGAAAAGAGAGAAATGCAGAAGGGAGAGGAAGAGACAAGAAAGAAGCAGGTCTATGGCTGGCTGAGCCACGGAGTGATATCACCTATGACATTGGTGTGTTCTGTTACAGAGAAGCACCATATCAAAACACAAGGAATAAGATATACAACATATTCAGAGACAGCCATAGGCATAAAGCTGTCATGTGAAATATAACACATGAATGAACATAACAATTTAGCAAATGGTCACAGAATATGAGTCAAATAACCACTGGACACTTTCACATACTCAATAAACCTTTTTTTTTGTTGATCAACAACATAAATGACGCTAAAAAATGACTCCCATATCTCTTTAAGATTATCTTTACCATTTACATTCATGGCATTTGACAGATGCTCTTATACAAAGCGACTTACAAAAGTGCATTGAAGTCTCCATCAATGAATACGTTTGCTTAAAGTTCCTTATTAACTACTCGACCTCTTGCAAACTTAAACTTCAAGTTTAACTGACCTAACCTGAACATGCACACTACCAATTAATAGTAACAGTGTCAGACACGGGTAATTTACTATCCAGGTACAATGACATATCAGCAGCACTATGTGGCTTTTTGACCTCATTAAGGAGTAGAAAATTAGCAACGACCACCTAGTGTCCAATTAATTTCAGCACCTTTTAATTTAGTCCTAAAACAGAACCCAGCTGTGACTGATTCGTTTTGGCTAATATTCAGTAGATGTACTGTATGTGCTTGTTGTGGTGGAGAAGGTTAACCACAACTAAATCAAGACGGTATTAACAAAGCATTTTCAAAGACATAAAATGTATCAAGGACACTGCTTACTTCTATTTATTTTGTTTCACCAGAAACAAAACAGTAAAATATCGTGCACTTTTCATGCACCGTTTTTTTGTTATTAACATAAAGGCAGAATGAAGACAGTTCATTTTTTAATCGGTGGATTTAAGTCTCTGTGTGACATTTCGCAGATCTCCTGTATAAATACAAATTGTCATGGCTCTGAGTACACAACAAGGCTATTTCCCTGTTTTCTTCATTCGAGTAATCCACTTACGCAGGCACACACTGTTTCTGTGCTATGTTTGTATTCTCACCTTAATAGACACAGATGTTTAATCACATTTTTTATTAAGTAGATTAATTCAATTGTTTTGCTTCCAGTAGTTGCCTCCAGAGAACCTTTGTATGCGCACCCATGTGATAAGGGAAGTACCTGAAATGCCAGATATTACTACATGCTACAACTCAAAGTTCAAATGTTGACCCTAATCTAATGTCACAAATGTAATGTGTGCTACTAAAGCTGTATTGTTTTTTTTAAACAGACTTTAATTAGAGATTTTACTTATCTTATTTTTCTTTCGATTTTTAATGGCTGTACGTGTCAAGGTGATTCCTATAATAAAAACGCTATGAAAGCATTGTTTTGCCAAAGGCAATTTTGATACTACATATTCATCAAAAATGTATCCCAAAGTGAAATTAAATGATTGTACTAGACCTTTTGTGACAGCTTACATGCTACTGGTAGAGAGATGTTGCTTGTCTCCAGTTTCTTTTGTTTTAAGAAGTGAAAGATAAAGCATAAACCTCATCTCTATAAACTATCCAGAATAAATTAATAAGAATACTAATTATTTATTTGACCTTCACATTCATAGAAACTTCTAAACAACATGGTTGCATTTGGAGATTATTTTCTAAGGTACATTTCATACTGCTTAGTTTAGTCAAAAATGTTATTTGCACACTTCTACTGGTGATTTCTCAGTGGTTTCAACCTAGCAATTTCTTTTTAGATTAGAACAGATTACTATTTTGATTAGGGAAATAAGCTATATTTATCATCAAATGTCATTTATACATTTTGGAACAAAAATAAAAATACTATAACTGAGTTTGAGGTTTTGAAAAGGGTTTGAATATTTAAATTTTTTTTTGTTTTTATCGACATCATAACGATTTCTACAAGAACTTTCAATTGATATTGTTTTTCATATTTGAAAGATTTCAGTCTTTTTCATTAGTCTCAATCTGCTAAACTACATTACAAGATATACATGTTGCAAACATGTCATCAACAAAAACTTTGCCATTTGAAAAAGAGGACAAAATGGACAAAAAAGTCCATTTGTTTTTTTCCTCATGCTACAATGCAAACCAGTTTATTTCCAGTTTAAATAGTGATTGATGGCATTTGGAGTTCACTAGTAAAATTGGCTTCCAAGATTATATCATCATTCTTAATTACATAGCCATTCAAGTGAGTTGGCAACAGTTAATTGAAAACTAATTCCCTTAAGTAGACAAGATGGATTGCTGTTGAGAGTGAAAGAAATAGAAATTCTAACGTTAAACCTCTGTGCAAATATTCTCTAAAAAATACTGGGTTATATGTAACCCAATTTGAGATTTTTTTTTCAATAGCCAGTGTAATATACTCACTCTCATTCATTTTCTACCGCTTATCCGAACTACCTATCTCAGGCGTCATCGGGCATCAAGGCAGGATACACCCTGGACGGAGTGCCAACCCATCGCAGGGCACACACACACTCTCATTCACTCACGCACTCACACACTACGGAAAATTTTCCAGAGATGCAAAGACATGCATGTCTTTGGACCGGAGGAGGAAACCGGAGTACCCGAAGGAAACCCCCGAGGCACGGGGAGAACATGCAGACTCCACACACACAAGGTGGAGGCGGGAATCAAACCCCCAACCCTGGAGATGTGAGGCGAACGTGCTAACCACTAAGCCACTGTGCCCCCCAGTGTAATATACAATTTATGATAATATGCATTTTGGGTTCATTTGATTGCACTGGTGAGTTTAGAAACCAAGATGCTGTGTTGCTTTACCTATTCAACATTTGATTAATTATGACCCACCAATAGAACATAATTACTTGTTTATTTACACCAATGATGTGTTCCATGCATTTTAAACTAACGAAATACTTTTTTAATGCATTTATTTGCTTTTCATAAACTAAGAAGAACTTTAACAATAAAGTTATATTAACTAATCCAGTTCTTTTTAACCTTCACAACCAAATGCATCTTTTACTTAGGCTTTTTTAAAAATATGTATTACATTAATGCAGTTTATTAATTAGTGTATTAAACACAGTGCAATTAAATAAAAAACTATATCTGAAATACCACAGAAAAGATTAAAATTATGAAATACATAAAATACAAAGGAAAGAACAAGGAAAACATTTCTCTTAGTAGACAGGGGCTTCCACTGTTCTTCCTGATCATGGGAAAATCTCCATCATTAAATCACAGTGTGTGATTCACCCCTGTAACATCATGAGTCTGATATGCCACCAAAATCATGACTCATGAAAGCATTATTTGGGATAAAGGTCTATTTTGGTATGACAGGCATTGTTATAGACCTTGGGTGAATAATACAGCATTTTTTTGGATTTTATTTGACTACAAAAATGTATATCACTTAGCGCATTTACAACATTTAAAGTGAACAGTTTTGTACAAAAATCAATAAAAATCTTTGCCAATAATTCTTTTAAGTATTTCTTTGCTTTGGTATGAACATTACCATTTACTTTTATAGGAACCTTGACACCAGTACATTCATAGAGTTATCTAACCCGCCAATTATGTGTCAGCACTGCAATGAAAAACATCACCTATATACTGGTCAAGAGCTTCAATCAAAACTCACATCAATCCTCAGTATGAAACGAAATATGATCATTGTGACTTTTACCTTGGCATGGATGTTTGTAACAAATGGGGTGCCCCATACAGTTGATTAAATGACATGAATGCTATCTGCAGCTCAAACCACTTTGGCCATTTTGGACTTTTTCCTCACATATCTGTCGCTCATGCAATTTTTTTTTTTTTTTTTTTTTTTTTTTTTTTTTTTGCAACAAACTGTGTAAACTCTAGAAACTGTTGTGTGTGAAAATCCCAGGAGATTAGAACTTTATTAAATACTCAAACCATCTGGTATCAACAACTATGCCACAGTTAAAATCACAGAGCTCACACTGTTCCACATTCTGATGCTTGATGTGAACGTTAACTGAAGCTCTTGACCTGTAAACGTTGATTTTTGCATTGTACTGCTGCCTCGTGATTGATTGATTGATTGATTGATAGATTGATTGATTGATTAAGTAGCTGGATGAATGTGCATGTTACAGGTGTTTCTAATAATGTGGGCATTAATTAGATAGTATAATATAGGGTCACTTACAGAACATTTTAGTTTATACATTTTTGCATGTATGCAGGGAGAGGGATCACTGCTAATGAATGAGGAAGAACATGATCTATAACTCTTCGTGTTGGAATTTATGAGTGCTAAGTATGGGGCCGTCATACTTGTAATTTCAAATTGCTCACGATATATCTAGGCCACTATAATCCTATTCATTGTGATGGATGTTAATGGCAAATCCAGGATTAGAAAGAACCCATTCATTTTCAAGAATGTGAATAGCATGAATGTTCTAGCACAGAACATGGATAAAGTGTACAACTAACTGCTTTCATAGAAAAGTGAATTAGCTGGGGGAAAATAATGTGGCTTTAGAACTCATAAATAATGTTAAAGCAAAAATCTTTCAGTGTCTCTTTATAGCCACAATTTATATTTACAATCCAGTGAATCTATGGATTGTAATAAACCCTCTGAATCAATGGCAGAAGATATTTAAAGAGGGAATTCTTAACTTTAGGATACAACAAGAATGCACTTTTCATCTTGGCCTTCAGATTTTTACATTTTTTTTTACTAAAAATAATTTAGTAAATATTTACTCTGAATTGATGACTTAAAAACTGGTACCAATATACAGCATTCATGTTTTTTGTAGCAGTGTAGCCTGGGTTTACAGATGTGGATATACTTTTCTGTCTTTTCAATAAACTGAAAATAAATCTAATGCCATATTATGCACAATTATTTCCCCCCACTGTTTACTTGTATACATTGTTGACACATGCAACTACACATTAGAAATTGATTTCATTGTTAATAAAATGTTATTTTCTCTTTAGTTCTCTGATTTAGGTTTTGGGTTAAACCTGCACTTCCATCCATCACTGTTAAGTCCTCTTTTATGACACATGCATGTTCATGAGAGGAGCATGAATAAGCCTTGTAATGTTACAGTCACAACTTTATTTACAACACTGTAAAAACGCAGCATGCAGTAGGTTTTCCATCCTTTTTATAAGTATAACCAGAATTATCCCATAATTGTATCCCTCTATATTTCTGTAACTCCTGGTTACACAATTTCTAACAATTTTATTTTTAATCATTTGTTGTAGCCCATCATCCTACCTACATGTTTGTGGGACATAACTGTTAAAGCAAACCAAAGAACCCAAAGAAACCCACACCACCATGGAGATGTAAATGTCAACATGTAAATGTCTACATAGATAGTAATCTAATCTCAGGATAAACCCAAGGCACTGATACTATGAGGCATCAATGCTACCCACTGCATCAACATGCTGCCCCAACTTTTATCATATTTATCACATCATAAGTCTAAGTCAATGTATCACAAAGTCAATGTAGGACAAAATTATTGGTACAATTACTTTTAAGAAAGCCTACAATTGTCACTGGAATAACTTGACAAAACTGACAAAAGTAACAATAAATAAATATTTTCTGAAAATTTCCTAATAAAAATCAGTCATTGCATTTGAATTGTGGTTTGACAGAATCATTACATAAATATGGTCCCCCTAGAAAAGATTGAAAGCAATTTGACCATAATCCACATGAGTATGTATAAGGTCTGAAGACTAATTTGTGCCATTCGGGTTTAAATTCCTCAATACACAGACAGCTCTGAATACAGCCGCTTGGATTAATTGTGCTTCCTTTTGTTCATCTTACAATAGATTTGTTCTTACGTCTGGTCTCTTGCTTACATTGTATTGTATTGCCTCTCTTTATGCTGCTTTAAATAAAATGATTAGCAAACTATTTTTATCAATATAATTGATAAAGGAATTATGTCAGATAAATGACAATTCTTTGCTTCGGACCTGTGGTTAAAGACTGCAATTGGTAACATATCTGAACCTGAAACATGCACTGCAAAGCAATAATTTTATCAGATGCTACCTCAGAGGGGGATAAATGCAGGTCTGATTAGTGAATTAGAGCCCAATGTCTAAAAATAGACTTAATCAAGCTGGAGTCTATGTCACTCACTGGTTTTGGAAAGTACTAAAAGAAAAAAACAGTCAGAAGAGTAAAAAACAACCCAATATGATTTTAATAATAACGCAATAACATATATTAGGAAATCTTTCTTTTGATATACTTATCATTTGGTAGAGAACATCTATCAAACTGGTGTATAGAAGCACAATCTGTAAAAAGTTGCATAGGAAGCAGAAGGAGCGTGTGATATTGATATTAGATATAAACCAGAACCATAAATCTGATAGTTAGTGTCAAACAGTACATGTTGTGAAAGAATAAGCATCATCGCATAAGTGAAAGTGCCATTGTACTGAATGTTAGCATAGCTGTGATTCAGCTGTAGCCACAAGGACACTTTTGTATATACAACTGTCATAAAACACTTAAAAAAATCAAGAAATTAATATCAAGTATCTGACCTCTTTCAGATACAGTACAGACAAATATTTAGTTAATATATATTCAATGAACAAAAATAATTGTCCAAGATGCCATAGATGGATAGGGCATTACATGTTGCAAGAGCCGATCGGCCCTATACGCTCATTACGTAAGTTGCATAGGGCCCCGCCTCCCCCTGCCTCATTTTACAGCGCGTGTTAATGTTGTGTAGATGACAATATGAAGCGGAGCTATCCATCTGGCCATGAAAAGAGAAAAAAGAAACAAAATGAGAGTGAAATGCAAGAACAGCAATCAGGTAAACTTGTGTTCTCTTCAAGTTTGATGTCAGCAAGAGCAAATAACAGTAAAGTTAAGTTGATGTGATTCTGACTCTAGTTGCTAT